>NC_026152.1:2978949-3019221 GCF_000512975.1 Sesamum indicum
TGGGTCCACGACTTTGTATAGGATCAGGCTCAATAACCTCTGAATTTCACATTTTGGTATCTCTTGACGCATGTAAACTTCAGCCAGCACACTGAAGTAGCCATCAGCTATCGCAGCATCAGAATAATAGCACTGCATTAAGTGTAAGCTTAGTAGTGTTTCTACTGCAAAATAATCAATAAATAGAAATGGAGAACTGGAAATATGAACCCACGGCAACAAACACATGAAAGGAATATGTTTCCCAAATAAGCCCCACTGAGTGTTCACCATATCAAATTTACGATCATCACAGTGATATCAAATGTACTTAGAAAGCTCTAAATACATGATGTACTGGTGTGGACATCCAAAATGACGAGAATACATGAACAATGACCAAAAGCATAATATGCATGTGTCCATTCCTAACTCAAACACTTAATTTGAGAAGACATTTGCCATTCTACTTCAGAGAACGGACATTAAATTTTTGTGTTCAGAAACATGGTACAACAGAATTTCCTTCTGCATGGATAATGTCTTGCCAAATGAGCAAACAGACTACATTACAGGTTTCTTAGTTACCTGATCGATGCAGGCGGGAAATAGGTCCAAATTAGTGAGGAGGAGATTCTTCAACGCCAGTTTTGCCAGAGAGACACGATGGTGACCACCTCTATGCCTATCACGGCTAGTTGCTCCTCTCCCACCATCTCCAATATATTTTGAATAAGCCGGAGTTCTTGGATCAGCTGGTGAAAAGCCAAAAGGTGCCCTGGGTGCTGGCTCAATAAATAGGCTATTGATCCAAGAAATTACCCGGCCACTCATCTTTCTCGCGTTGTCATCAAAACAAGGCCCATATAACAGAGAGGCCATTGCGTTCATGGATGCCCATTGGATTGCTTCGACCTGTTCACTCAATTCTTTATCAAATGAAAGTCTATCAATCGAGTCTTTTGACCGTGAATGCTGACTGGACTTGTAACGCTCAACTTCACGCCGATAATCACTGACACCATCCTGATTCCATGTACCACCTGTGTCATCAGCCCAGGTGAGGAGGAGATCAAAAAGTCTCTTTCTAGTTCTAACATCAAATTTCTCTGACTTTGAATCAACAAATTCAGGAGCCAAAGATCTTAGAACAGAAGCAAGTGCATATCGGAGAGGCTGAATCTCTTGGAAGTTCTCCGTAGGCGCAGTCAGAATCTGTCTAGTTGTTTCCTCAATGAACTTCAAGTAATGTAGGCGAAAAACTGGCTTGCGACCTAGCATGCCAGGCCATATTTTTTCAGCAACTGTCCGATATATATTTGCAATGTGAACACGGAGTTCTTCGCGACGAGACTTTTGACTCTGCACAAATACCAGTGATATTTTGACTCAGTGGACCCAGAAGGACTATGATCGACTTCAGCAGCAGTCAAGCAAGGAAAAAATATAAAACATCTGCACTATATTTAGTTTGCCACAAAATGAGATCTGAGTTTAATCCGAACCAGAAAGATCTCGGATTCTGACAATAATGATTTGATCAGTTTTACCTTTACAACATGAATATAACAACTGCATTTTGCTCTGAATCCAAATGGATCTTTTCTTTAAGTATTTATTCAATACATGACCAATTACATCATCTATTTTGCTGAAATGAATAGGTCCAATTCCTTCTGGAAAAAGATAATTCAAGCCACCATGGATTGTCTCCACAGTAAAACGAAAAAGAAAAAAATAAAAGCAGGAACTATGAATATAGAGAAGGTAAGAAAGAGGAAGCAAGAAAATATGAAAACATTTATCTTAGGTGTTTTATCATGAATACCTTCCATTTTGGTTTTCCCTCTGTTTCCAGAGAAACCTCATCTATAAATGATGCAAGCTCGCTGAACATAACTTCACATATATCCAGATGCGAATGGCCCAGTGCCATGGTAGCTGCATGCTGCAAAGGGAAATAATATATGTTAACCATCCATCTGTACAACAATTTTTATGTATGATGCCATTCTCATCAAAAGATGCTAAGGTACATGTAAAGAGAGCATCTAATAAATATCAACACATTTGGAACTTTCAACTGGTGAGAAACACCCGACAGTAGGCAACAAATGAACCATCCAAGGCACGCTCCCCCAGCTCAAAAACTGTAACATTTGAATATATTCCAGGAAAACTGCAAATTTGTGGAAGAATAATTCTTCCTCTTGATGACAACATTAAAAGGAATACCCCTGGTATATATACAAGATTATGCAATAAGTTTCAGTACTTCATCACCCAAGGAGTACTCCAATATAATCATAAAGAGACAGTAATATAATACTCGCATAGAAAAGATTTAACATTTAAAATCATATTATATTTCCTCTTTCAACAAAAGCCTGCATGTATTACATTTAAAGCTTTTCACATTGTAATCCTAGCTTCTGCATTTTAGAAAACTCAGTAGCACTACTATCAGGTTTGGCATTTGTATGTACACAATAGAGGTAAGTATAAGAGCAATATAACTATATCAATTTCAGGAATCTATTTCATATGTTCACATGATGAGTTTTACCTTTATGAGATAGTGAAACTTGAATCACAAAACACATTGCTAAAGTACAAAAACTTATCCAAATTCTAAGGAAACTGCTCCTTTCCACTCCAAAACTATTATATCAGATTCTAGGTATATCTAGAAAATCAGATGCTGGCTCGCTTAACTTACAAGCAAAATAATACCGCGCGCTAACAGGAATGGAATGATTGATAAAGCAATGTGATTCAGATTTGATGCGTCTCAGTATTAAGTTTGATTTCATATATTTGTTTGTTTAGTTACAGCTTCTAACTTTTAGGGTATGATGCGGTGTTCTAGAATGGTAATCTATTAGGCGTCTTAGAGGCAGAGATGTAACTCACTCAAATAAAAGGGTTTTTTGGACAGAGCAACATTATACTTTTTGGTACTTACAACTACTTGTCACAGGACCGCCTTCTTTTACATTCATTTCAATTGCAGAAACTGAAAGAAATCCTCTAACTCATTCTCATCTTCATTATACATAATTTGCATTGTTTCTGTCGGTCAAATGCTGAAAATTTGCCCTTGAGTGTAAGATTGCAACAGCAACTTCACATTGTTCTGACTGATCTCTATTGCACTAAAAGCAGATCCTGAGACCATATGGTCCTATAATCATCTCAATCCTAAATCTCATAAAGTTTCTGCTATGCTGACTTTGTTACTTACAAAGCTGTAGGAAGAAAAAGATATCAGACTAAGATGCAGAGGACATATTGAAAGAACGTAAGCAAGAAGTAATTAATAGATGCAGAGTGACATATTGAAAGAACATTAGCCGGCAGCAATTACTTACTACATGTGAGTCAGAACCAGATTTGAGGGAAGGAAATATCAGATGGAATAGTTCTTTTGTGGCTGGTGGACCCCCACCTTCTCGCCTATCAAGGGGGCATGATCTTTTGTGGCTGCTGAGCCCCCACCTTCTCGACTATCAAGGGGACATGAGCATGCGAACATTGTATACATGAGCCATTGATCCAGCTTATTGTCTGTGTCCTGAGACTGATGAGCTTTCCCACCCAACTCAGCAGGTGTAATATGAGCAAGACGTTGGATAACCTCTAATCTGCATATAAATGTTAAATTTAAGCCCTAACACTTCTCTCTGAATACGTATGTTAAGGTTTGAAATGGAAAGAATCATTGAGGTCTGAATGACTGAGCAGCATTTTACTGACAATATAAACCAAGGCCAGATTCATTAATTCCCCATCTTAGACTCTTAGTTGAAACTCATGTTATTTAACAGGTTCTGTTTTGCTAGTGTGCTGCTTGGAGAGCATTTGCATATATGAGATAGTAAATTATAAAGACATTTACTTACTTTGCTTCCTGAACAGAGCTAGGACATAGTTCAGCAGCGTACTTAACAATCTCACTAAGGCAACGTGCCCATCTATTCTTATCAGGACTCTCAAATAATATAGACTGCAGAGTCACATCAGGAGGTACAGCATCAGACTCCCTTTTCAGATCAAAAGGACGACTAGAGTCCCAATAACAGCTCTGCACAATATCATCCTGTGGAACAGCGAGCCATACATTAAACCTTGGAATCACAGGTAAAAGCACAAGAGCATGAAAAGGAAGCAGAATTTAGCTAGACAACCCACTGAAGTCAGAATATGTTACCTACCCCATTCTCTTCTAGAACATCAATTATCAGTATCGGTTCAGCTTCATTTTTCAAGATATGATCTGGTCGTTCTAGCATGGTGAGTTCTCGTATGTCTTGTCGTAAAGCACGCACACAACGCAGCAACTCCAATGCAGTATGCCTAATCTGACTATCAACAGAGCTAAGGAATATAAGACCAACGGCATCCATCTCTGAAGCACGAAATTCAATAGCCTCTTGAGAATGATTAAACGATGACCTCTTCAATCCCTCATTTCTCTGTAAACGTTTTGCATCAAGAGCATCACGTTCTATCTTATCATCAGAGAGACAAGCTCTCCAGAAACGCATGAGTTCAAGAAGGCGGCCCAATGATGTTTGAATGAGAAGAGGAAACTCATCTGGAAGACGAAGGATGAAATTTGCCATCCCTCTCATAACTGCAAAGCGGCGCTGGGGAAGGTATCTCACTATCCGATTCAGAACCTGCACAGCTTCCTCACGAACACCAGGATCAATACTAATGCCATGTTGAGGAATTATTTCTGTGATTTTATCACTTCGGCCAACTTCTTCAATCAGATACGGTATGCACTTCAGGACCGAGCGAAAAAGATACCCTTGAGACTTTTCTTTTGTGACAGAATCTGGAGAAGTTTTTTCAGTTACATCAGGTTTGTGCAGGATATTCAAGCAACTTACAGTTCAGGAAACATATAAAACAGACATATGATTGAGTTACTATATACATTTCATGAGGTAATGTCAGTAAATACTTTACATGCCAAAACTCAATATATGAACTCTGAAGTATATGCTAAGATAAAATTGATTGCTTTTACAGTTGTTTCCACAGAAAATCAACAAGGCAGTATAAATTGTTTAGAGGGGATCAGAGGCCAATGTGCGGTGAAAAAGTACACTACTGAACTCAACTAATGAGGCTCGTAAAGATCAGCAGCAGTCATCAGAAGTACAACAGAAGTAAGATGATGAGGAAACACAAATAAGTGCTCTTCCCAAAATTAGTACCACTACAGAGCCTTTGCAACAGGTCAAATTTCTTGCTTGAGGACTGGTGAGAATTTTGATCAGAGTTGCCTGGCTGGAGAAAATTCTGAAACCAGACCAGTTGAGTTCAATTTGATTACCATACAGACTTCTTAGCTAGAAGGTGATTTTCACTATATGGGGGCTATAATAGACTTCTACTAGCTTCTTGTTATTACTTTTTTGAAATCAGTAAAATTAAATTACTGTTTCCTCCAGGTTAGACCTTGCTGTAGAAACAATTATATGGAAGTCAAGAAGTATGTAAGATGCAAAAGTTTGAAGTGTTCTGCCATTCTTAGAAAACCTGGGTGGAAATTGGTATATAAAAATGGCATTTGGAAAGGAAAAAATGAAATAAGAAACAGAATAAAGTAGAAAAGGAATGTAATCAACATAATGGTATCTGATCCTCCATGTTTAGCATGTTAGGGCATGAAGATGGAAGGAAACATATATCTCTAATCCACATTAAGTTCTTGCAAAAACCAAGCACATCCTTCATGGACAAAATAATCAGCTGCTGACTTTTGCTTCTAAGTCGTTTATTCAAGTAAAATGAGGGAATTTACCAACCACGTGAGAATGCTTCATTTTTAGCAAGCCATAATTATTGAATCTTATGTATCAGTTGCTTATTCCTGCATTTTACTACCATAAGCATTATTTAACAATTCCATTTTTTAATGTAAGAGCTAGTGGCCAAAAAAAGAGTTCAATCTGAGCGATGAACTCCCGAATCTGTATATGTGCGGGTGCCTGTGAGAGAGTGTGAAAGTTGTGACTGTGTGCAATCATGTCTTGCAGAAACTTGTGAGGAGATCGAAGATTGACTGGTAGTAAAGCAACCTAACAGTGGCCGAGGTCAATAGGGACGTGAGCAGGGAGTTGGCACTTTTGATGATTGCCATTGGCAGTAAGTGGACATGAGTCTGTCATGATGATGGATGTTCACAGTAGCGAAGGGAGAGACAGTAGAAGCAGCTGTAGGGAGATGAAACAGGAATGACTGCAGTTCGTAGGTATTAAATAAGACACTGGAGTCTTTAGAAAATGAGGTTGGATAAGAGTAGAGTTTGATGATTGAACGAGTTATTTTGCTTACCAAAAATTAAAGGAGTTCTTTTGTAAGAATTAGGGCGTGACCGAACCCATGGAGACTGAAGTCCGAATATGGATAATCCAATCTATTTAAGAATGAGAATCCCCTTGATACTAGGTATACACCAATTGCACACAGGACAAGGAACAGTTCCATTTCCATCCATCGGGTCATATAGGTCCAATCATTCATTTGTTGAAATATTGTTATAACAAGTTTCTATGAGAACACAACAGTTCTAAGAAAGATGATCCTAGACAGATAAAGTACAACCATCAACAAATTGCATTCGCCACCTTAATTGACCTTACATGATATCTGAAAAGTTAAATGACAAGATTACATCCCTAAACTGAACCCATAATGCAAGAGCTGTAAATTATTACCTATAGTGGTCCTTGAAGATGTAAGAAGAGCCTGACTATAAGCTCTATGGCAAGATCTCAAAATGGCTTCAATTGCAGCCTTAACTTTTGGGATGTAGTGACCAATATTATGAACTGCCAATGAAACAGAACCTCAGTAAGTTAAGTTTTTTATTCAAAAGGTCAAGAAAATAGCATCAAAGTAAGAGATAAAACAAATAATAACCACCATGAAGAATTTCCAAGCCGACATGCTGGCTAGTGGGAGACATAACAATGGCAAGCAATGCACGAAGTCCAATAACCTTTGCCTCTGGACTTTCTTGCTTCAGCAATTCCAGTACCGTATGGTTCATAGCAAAATCAAGATTATGTTCCGCAATCGTCACACAGAATTCTACAAGTTTGTCATGTTGGACATCCTGAGTGAGCATTCCTTTCCTAAGGATTGTCAGAAGTTGAGAGGTGACACTGTCGAGGTAATCCCATACACGATTTGGAGGTTGTGCATCACCATGGACACTCAAGTAAAACCTCAGAACACGATGTAGACAATCTAAGGCCATGAAGCGATGGTTCTTATCCTGCAATATAAATACAATTAAAATACTACTGTAATTTTGAACACAATACTAAAGGCAGAGATTGACATAAAAATTAGAGGAAAGAGGCAAACATGTAATTTTGATTGGTAGAGAAGTCAAAACAGTGCATATTAGATTTGTAAACTTACTCTAAGATGTTTGTATAATTGTTCCATGTGAGGACCAAAATTACTGAGGAAAGTATTAGGATCACCAAGACATAGGAGAAGAGTCACTAAAGGATAACCAACCTAGTAAACAAAAAAATGGTCACATCAGTCAGAAGGTATCCAAGATAAGCATATCAAGACATAAATTTAACTCCCAATATAAACAAGGTGAATTAATGAATTAAAGTAGACAAAACTGTTCCGATAAAAGTCCAGCACTGGAACTTACAGCTATGTGTTTACTTTGTTTGTCCATCCAGTGCATCAGCTGCCCCCTTATTCGTGCAACAGCTTCATACCAAAACGTAAGTGCAGGTTCAACACCAGAAGGAGGCCACTGACCTTTTCCACCATCAGCAAGCGGTGCTAGGATGTTTGAAAGCATGTTGCACAGTGCATGGTGAAGTTCGCTTTTACGTTTATGAGGAGCACGATTTAGAGGGTTGGCTTTCGCAACAAAGGATGCTGAAGCATTCAGGCCACCCTCTGTTTTGACCTGAAAATGATCTCCTCATCATGTCAATGTTTCTGTAACAACTTTAAATTCCGACTTTAAATCAGACATACCCCAAGTTTAAGGTAGCGCATCCCATTGATAATACTAAGTGTTTCACTTCGTGCAACACTGGTATCAATTCGGCGAGTATTGAGCTCCATAAAGAAACGCTCAGTAACAGAACTAAATCTGTTGAGTCAAAGAGAAAAATATGCAAATATTTAATCATATTCAACTGTCCAACATAACATAAGGCTTTTTAATCAATGCTCATTGGCAGATGGTGGTAATAAGCACTTAAAAATTTCTGATAACCAAGGCTACAGCTTTCAGTGAAGTTGGCAGAAATGATACATTGGGTGTTCCAATAAAGTTGATTCTTGCTTCTGTGTCTTCCAAATATATAAACACATACATACTCATTTTCGAAAATTGGAAGAGTGCTCTGATTTATATGGAAATTAAATCCATGTTATTCCTTAGTCTTTATTGACTAAACGCAATTTTTCCTTGTATAAGAAAGATTTATTTAGTATTTTGTTATGGATGACTCAACACTGTGCTAATCATGGCATCAACTGAATCCTCCCAAAAGAACTACAAAAGTTAAATCAATTTGGATCAGCATGAGCCCTTTGATTTCTTACTATTTGACAAGCATGTCCGTATGTTGGCAGTGTAAGGTGCTGCAGTTAGAAACAAAAAAATAAAGCACATAAGAGAACAAAAATCTGCACGGCAAGCCCGTCAGATGCTATTGCTTTTCTTCTCTGAAAACCCTGACTGACATTAATTTCCTCAGAAAGCAGTTTCCTATTAATCTAGACCTAAGGCTAAGCTTAACATGAATGGTCGGGAAAGAAATACAGGGCAAGAATTAAGTTTGAAGCACAGGAAGATAGATTTGCCTCTTGATTTAGTAGAGGTGAGGAAAACTTAGGACGGAACATAAATACAGTGAGGAATATTGCGGGCCCAACTGGATATTGGATAATAGTTTACTTTTCCCACTTTTTGTCACTCTATCGTGGAAGTAAAGCAGGTGAAGATAAAATCACATAACATTCTAATTTCTAAGAATATCTTAGAGAAACTTTTTATGTAATAATGCGAGTAGAATGGAGAAAATGTTAAAAAGTGAAAGCAAAATATTAACAGTTATCTCAGCATTGAAATTATGCTGAGCTTTCCAAGGGTTTAGTTGCAGATGTAATTAACATCCAGCATCAACAGTTAGATATTCAGATCTCTAAGCAATTTAAACAACTAAGGAAAACATAGTACAGAGGCAATCCTCGTGCAGCCATGAAAAAGTTAGCATCAGTGCACTTACAAGCAGAAACTTTATAATGTCATACTGAGACCCACACTCATGATAGTAGAATCATTTCTTACCTGATTCGTGACAAAGCACCAAGAAGCTGTGCAACTAGGTCCAGAAGAAGCCCCCTTAAGTCAACGAGGGAAGGATACTCAACTTGGCTGACAACCCTGATAGTAGCAAATACTGAGTTTCTACCGCAAAATAAGTTCAGAGAAAGCTATTCTACTGCAATTGAGCTACAATGCATCAATTCCATTTGATACAAGAAAATCATTAAGTTACAATCAGCAAGTAGTATTCACAGATTTATGAAGTATGCATTTGTTTTTTCATCACATGCAACACAGTTGTTCACTGAATATTCCTTATATTAAAAACTCAAAGCTGAAAAATGAAATCGTCAAAACATAAGTATGTGTGTGTGTGTGTGTGTTGGAACGTGCAAAAAATTGTTTCAAAATTTCTCTTTTTCTCCCAGTAATATCTTGTATCTGTTTATAATATCTTAGTGAATCTTTTTTATTTCGTTTTCGTAGCAAATACAGGGACTTGAAGCGTTTAAGCAGGTGGATCCCTCCTTTATACTTTGTATCTTCTTGGATATTTGTTATACAATCAATATAAAGGGCAAAATAGTAATCAGCAACATATGCATATAAGAGAATGGAATCAATGGGCCTAAGCCTCAGATGTAAAGCAGTGTGAACTGGAATATTTCCTTTTAGTCTGCAGATAGAACATATAAATTTTCTGGAAAGCATTCAATCACTATTAGATACATAACTGATCTTTCATATTCCCAGCATTTCATATCAGAGGCACATCGGTTACGAATCCGTACATAAAAGAGGATACCGCAAAGAGAAATTCCATTTTCAACCAGAGGTACTTTCAAGTATCCTAAATTTGTTGAGTGTCATCCTTCACATCAGTATCAACAAGAGCAAAACATGATTATATCCACCATCCAGTGCCAAAACATTTTATATAATTTTAACATGCATGGTTCAATGGTTTTGCTAACAGAAAAATTATAAACCCCACGGTGGAAATTCATACACGTAGATGCACCCAATCAGAGAAGAGACAAAAGCTACTGGTGATGGAAGTTTTGAGGTGGAACTAGTGCCAAAGCAGTAACCATATTTTGATATATTCCATTATTTTCTGAATTCAGCTAAGTCATTATTACCTGTCAGCATTGATTAGCCAGTCAAAGACAAAATTCTCAAGCCCAATCCAAAGCTTTTCTGCCAATAGAGGACACCTGTTAAATTTACAAATGATAATTCCTTTTGGTGGGGGTGGGGGGGAGGGAACCCAGCAATTGACAAGGCATATGACAGTAACTATTGCATTAAGTTCCCTTCAGCTGATTAAGGATTCAGAGGACAACTAGGGCATGAACAAACCTGTAAGCCCTTCTTGAGGACAGCACTCAACAAAGCGAATACATGCAGAGCAAAAAATGCATTCTACTGCCAGCTGTACAGTGAAAATCACAATGAAACTCAAGTTATTTTGGGATTCATATTTTGCAAATCTTGCAATTTACTGATTAAAAAAGTACAATAAGAAGAAAAGAAACTTTCTCTCAGAACCATTATAGAATATTTTCTACAACCGCCACTTCTTTTCAGCATCAAGACTGAAATATCAAATCTATGTCCCAGATTTCAGTCACTAATAAAATTTGCTTGCATATTCTCAAAGATTCCAGCATGATGCTCTTTCGTTCAGTTTATTGATCCAATTCAAGATGAACCAAGCCAAAAATTGTAAATTACTTGCAGTGGATAAAAGAAACTACAGGAACCATCATTGTCAGTGTCAAGATCATGCCTTTTTCACAGTTTTTCTCTTGTTGGGAGTTCCAACTTAATGGCCGTTATTAGATGCAATTTATACAAGACTTCTAATCAGATGCTTTCAGTATAGCTTCCCAATCCTTCTCTACGTTATGTTGAGAGGCAACTAAGAGGTAGAACGGCCCCAGACTAGGGAGATTGAGATTTTAATATATCTTTTGCTATGATGATGATCATGAAGGTAAACCCTTCAACACCCTCTGGGCTAGGCTATTAAAAGTAGTTGCATAATACAGTATCTCTCGACGTGTTAAAGATCATCAAATTGAGAATAATCCAATACCACATCTCAGAATGCATCATATAGTTAATTAATTGTTAGTCCTATAACCATTCTGTATTCAATTCTAACCTAAGCTCCCTCTTGAGTTGCCTTAACATTTCCCAAATCACAGAGCTTGGTATTAAACATAGCAATTGACTGCATATAATTAAACTAAGCTACAAATAAGGGGGAAAAAATAACAGCCTAATCACTCAGAAATGAAAACATTGCTGCAAGTTCTAATGATTCATCAGATTGCACAGAGACAAACCTTCCTCTGAAATGTTGATGCATCATTTGCACCTTTCGGAGATTCACTGCATAGTAACCCAAAAAAATCATTAAGAGACCTTACTTTGAAATTGAAGCATATTTTGATGTTAAAAGAGAAAGAAAAATGGGAAAAAAATCTTCCAACTTCCTTAGACATTGAAACTGCAAGGTAAATCAAAAAGAAGATATAAAAGACATATCATGACATATATGATAACACGAACTCCGCGCCAGATGTTTTGACTTATTATTTTGTGAGTTATTCCATAACTATACTAGAATACTTGATGTACTTATGTTTTACTGAGCGTCCAGTCTAATATCACACTGATCCTATAGATACTGTATCATCTAAGACAGTTCAATCAACCTTACAGTTATATTGAACAGGGCAACGTGTTTAGAGGTAAAGTTTTTCACGTTTCAGTACCCACAAGCAGGTTAACGAAAGATAAGTTTAACCCAGCCAACAAAGAAAATATCAGCAGCACGGTCTCAGATAGTCTCTCTAGTTGCTACCTTTTCCTCATCGCGTATATTCAGGGGTCACAACTCAACAATACCAGGATAAAAACATCAGACAACAACTCATTAAAAAACAAAAAAAAAGTATGCTGGCACGCCAGTCCTTTCCGTCAACCAGTAAGAATCAGTTCTTTCATCAAACTATGAGAATATTTAACCTTGCATTTCCCAGACAGTATTCTCCAGACCTCTGCATCTCACTCCACTATTTCTCACCTTGCAAGTCAGGTGCTTTTGATGTTCAAAGAACATGTAAATGTTAATCTAATAACCAGCAATAAGGACAACAAAGAAGTAAAACCAACAGGGATACTCAACATTCACCAACCAAAAACATTTGTTCCAGAGAAACCTTTCCACTTCTTGTAATTCAATAATACAGTTTAAAAAGCCTTGATATCATTTCAACATTATGAAATTGCTTTTGTTTGGCACATTTGCATTGGGTAAAACAGAATCGAATTATGAAGAGCAGAACACAGTATAACTGGACTTCCAAAATCTAGACTGGTAAAGTTTTAGAGTGTAATTGATGTGTGCCTGTGATAATTTCCTCCCAGAGAAAATACATCAATAAGACATTAAGCATGAGATGAACAAAATCTATCAGTATAATGCTTCATCATCAGCTACAGAAATTGGTGTGGCAAACACACTAGAATTTTGCGACCAGGCACATACAATACAATTCAAGCATATAAATCAGAAAAACGAACATTGTTGTAACCGATAGTGATATCAGTGACGTTCTAGGCCAGAGAAATGCAATTTCTAGATAGCATGAACTTGCTTATGGAAAAGTTAACAACTTATCAGCGACAGACATATACCTACCAGCTTATCATTCACATGCAGAGTTTATATGGAATATAAATCGAAGAGATAGCATCATTATTAATTACCATCTGGAAGGACTACCTTCAATACGACATCTGTATATAGATAGTGTGCAATTCAATTTTCTCGGTATTAGAAAGAAACATAATCATAGAAAGAGAAAAACCTTTCTCTCCATCGCAAAAGAGCTTCCAATAAAGGTACAGGTGTATGCCGTGCGACCATTGCTAAAGAATCTAGTACTTGTTCGTAAGCCGGATCTGATGGCCGAAGGTACTGCCCATCCTGCAGTTACTCGCACCACAAATACTTAAGCAAGCATTCTTATGACAAAAAGCACATATCAAAAGACCTCTGAAGTTGAGCAATTTAAACAGCCCAACATTTTTTCTCTTTTTGTCTTTCACTCTAGGATTGCCAACCTTTTCCTCACATTAAACACATATAATTGATCCCTTCCATTCTCTCACTTTTTACAGCTTAACAACTGCAAGCCTCATTGAGTACAATACAACTAAAACTGCGAATTTTATCAACTCATTGACCAATCTTGGGCATGTATGAAGACATGGTATACTACAACATAATTCAATTAACCTATATGGAAATTTAACATGGTATACTACGACATAATTCAGCTAACCTTAAGGAAATTTACTAGGAAAACAATAGCAATGATACTTTTTTGAAAAATGAAGTCTCGCTAACTGTAAACAATCACACACCCAAATAATAATAATAATAATAATAATAAGAACCTTACTTGAACTTGAGCAGTCTCAATCCTACGCCTGGCAAGAGGAAGGAACCGCTGCAGCAGCGCATCAACAATTAGCTTTGCCGCACTCCCGGCCTTCATTTCCTCCTCAACTTGTAAAACAATAAAGCACACACAAACTTCCAACTTCAAAATTTCACCTCAGCCCTAACATTGTTTCTCTTCAGCCGTGATCCCAATTGCCTACAACTGCCAAATTTAAAGCACAAAACATGAAAATAAATTTACTCAACAAACAGAGTGGGCGTAGAATCATCCGATTCAAACATTGCTCTGATATTACGCTCAATTAAGCAGAAGTGCACCTGTATATTCCACGCGAAAACCATTCAATCAGTGCGGATTTATTAAATCTGAGGGGGGGAATAGGGGTCTCCGGATGCACCTTATACGTAATGGAATGATGATTTGCTCTTCACTTACAGCTTGGAAATTCCTTTTCTTCTTCTTCCATTTAGATTTGCTACCAGACCAACGGCGACATGGATTTTCTGTTCTATTTTTATTACGGTGTTTTGCTGTCGTTCGGCTGTTTTTGGCAATTGAAGATGCGGGTCAAACAATGATGCGTAATCCGGGTCGGGAATTCGTTTGATTTTGGGCTAACGGGTTTGGGCTGTTTTTCATGTCTCATCGTGTACAAGTTAATTATCCTTTTGTCTTCGTAGGTTAAATTACTCCGTCTATGCAGACTGCAGTTCATTACACATAGCCTCCGTTTAGTACGTGCGATTAAACATCATAAAATTATTTATCATATTTAATCACACATTTTGTTAGTATTAAAACTCGATATTAATATCGGATTCGATCTTATTAATCACAATGTATGCTATACTAAATCACGTCTATTTAACTGGTATAAGTCATTCTACAAACTAATATTAATTTTTTTATATTAATATATATAATATACTAGCTATTGTGGCACATCGTTTCTATGTGCATATAATAAATCTTTCACGCTTTAAAATATATTACAAATATGAGTAAAATATATAAACCAATACATTAAATTAATAAAAGAAATAAATAAAAAATAACAATTTATCAATTAATATAAAATTTGAAAAGTTGAATAAGTTAGTTATTTTATCATGAAGGGCATTTTTTTACTTCATAAAAAATTAGTGTGGCGGTGTCATTAACCGTCATTTTTTAGTGTTCAGGGACTTTTCTTTTTATATTAATACATATAGTAGATACACAATAAATATAATATAACCAACAAATATATATATGCGCTTAACCAAAAGTTAAATATTTTTTTATCATACTTTTTAAATAAAATATGTTAAAAATTGACATAAAATCACTTCTTTTTATCTAAAAGATATCTTTTTCCAATTATTTTTTTTAAAATTAAACTTAAAATTCAAAATTACTAAAAGAAAAAAAAAACTTTTGAACTAAATATATATATATATATATATGATACAAGGGCAATATTAACTAAAAGTTTAATTATGGGTGGTAAGTGTTACATTTGTTAGTTCAGAAAAGCAATTATTACCTGACCAATAGTTTAGAGAGACATTATTTATAAGTGGTAAAAAAAAAATTAAATAGTTTAGCTAATAGTTCTTTTCCTCTTTCTCCTAATCCAAATATTATCTTTCAAAAAATTATTTATTTTTATCATACTATTTTTATATGATAAAAAAAATAGTAAATAATATTGAATTATTTTTTTATGCATGTATATACAATATGTCACATAAGTTAGTTTGTATTATTTAAACTAAAGATTAATAAAATAACTAGTAATCTAAAATTAAATCCAAAATGAATAAAGTAACAACAAACTACAATATAAAAGACATATACCGTATTAATAAAAGTTTAACCCACCACATCATTCCAGACTTACCATCCCAGCAAGTGTTCATTGGCATCTCTATCTTTTCTTAATAATTTACAATTATTGTGAAAAAAATTGTAAATACTTCCTTTGATTTTGATAGAAATTATTTACTATTTATATAGAGGTCTAAAATTGAATGATTTAATATTTTAATTATTAAAAGATGTCATTTTATATAGAGATTCAATAGGAGAGGTAAGGAGTATAAATGTATAAATGACAATAGGTAAAACACGACAAATATAGATATTCATGTTATTAAAAGATGTCATTTTAAAAGACAATAGGTAAGGAGTATAAATGTATCCAATAAATTAAATATATACCAAAAGTAGTAATTTAACGCTCTTTTCTTAAATAAGACTTTTGAAAAATAAACACGACAACAAAAAATTCCTAAATATAGATAGATAAAATAGCAAATAAAATGTATTTAACACAAAAACGCAAGAAGAAAAATAAAATAGCGGGGAGTTTATTAGTCTGTATAAATTTACAATACTATATTTAAAATTATGGGTACATTATAACAAGTTTTTTTGAAATTTTGCATAATTACAAATACTTTATTATTATTTGAAAAATTATCAATATCTCCTTAATTTAAACGGCCGGTTAATAATTAGTCCAATCTGTTAGTTGTCGTTAGATATTCATCAAAATTTATGGTGAACTGATAAAAATATCATTATTGACTATGAATTAAAATTTTATTTTTTTAAAAAAAATTATAGATTAAGTGGATAATATGTTTATTATATTCAAAATTTTCCATCCACATTGTTAGATTATTTTATAATTTTATATATTAGAAAATGCAAAAAATGACAAAATTAATAATTTTAAACTTTTATTAAATATATAATTTTATCAAATATTAAAAATATTTATAATTTTTTAAATAATAAAATTTACCCTAAAAACATCTGTCGTTGTATTATTTTTTATGTTTCTCCCTGGGCAGTAAATATCGTGGGGATTCAACAAGAATTAACAACATCCGGTGTCCAGGAACACGATTTGAGAAGGCTTACAAATCCTCCAAAACCACGAGTTCTGCATCACTTGGTCTATTTCTCAACCGAGTCTACTCAAGCTGCGGATACAGGTAAACCCGTCGCCGACGTTGCGTTTGTATGAACAGACTATTCTGCGATGATTTGGCTGATGAAGTTTTCTATATTTCCTTGCGTCTCAATTTTGGGTCTGCATTCACGTGCTGCAGAAGGTTCTGATGTTTTAACTTTTTAGGTTAAGAATTATGTCCGTAGCGACGATTTAGGCCGTGATTAAAAGGGGGGATATTAACTGTAATATTCATCGCAATCTCATTTCCTGATTTGGTTTTATGAAACAGGTTCAATCTGTAAGAGTTTAGGTCTTAATGTGTTTCTGGTGTACATGACCTTAGATTCAGTTGCTTTTTGAGGGTCATAGATGCTGTCAGTTTTGGTGAGAAGAGGCGAGTTATCTGGTATCCAGCTTCACGCCTTGTTTTACTGATTTATACTCACATAATTGGGAATAGATGTTTAACTGAGTTACCTGCTTTCTTCTGGTAATTCTTTTTTCCCTGTAAGATGGATCTATTGCTTAAAACTGCATAGTTCACTAGAAAGCTGGTTGAGAACGATTTATGTCGCCTTTTTTATGAAAGAGAGAGACTACCATATGTTTGTGGTTTTATTGACTGACATGGTATTAACATCACTTCGGGACTTTGATTGCACTTTCTTGTGTCATACTCATGTATGCTTGGTGTCTCTCAGCTCATTTTTGCAGCCCTTTTATTATTAACATGAAATTTGCAGTGCATCCGTTAGCTAATAGGAGTTATACCATGCCTAGGCATATTGGCTTTATCTCATTGTTAGTAATTACTGTCTGGATTAGGTATTAATTTTCTCCAATTATGGAGACTATAGGCTGTAATACATGTTTAAGAAGGCTTTACGTGCATGGAAAGGTTTTGCTGCCCCTTTTAGTTTCTGATCCGGCGTGAAAGCGATCTTTCCACAAAAGAAGATGCATGTTTAGTGTGCTTTTATCTGTTTTAGTCATGAAAAATCATCTGTATTTGCCAAATGAACCCATATGATGCATTATTTGCTGTCAGTTGCCTCTTTCTATACTTTGTCTATGTTTTGGCCACTGGAGCTACATTTTCTCCACTTACAAATAGTTGTCCCTCAAAATATAGAACCCTCATTCCTAAAATACATATCAAGCTCAACCCTTTACAGATCCCCTTGAAGTTTGATAACTTTTTGCTGCATTCTGTTCTACAACTTTTTGCTGCAGTATGCATGCTATGAATAATCTGTTTCTTACATTTAACGAATCCTGTAACTCACTCCTAAAACAGTCTCGTTTCATGTGAATAATGATGGAAGCAGATGTATAATGAATTGCTTGGGCATGCATCTGTTACTATTTCCAACTAACAGTAGGCTTTTGGCACAGAATTGTTTGCTGACATAGCTGAAGAAGGCAAGCTGGTCTTTGGACCTGTCTTATAATGGCTTCTGCGAAGGAGGCCGGACAAGACGAACTAGCTGCATCTCTCAATGATCTTTTTACTAGTGTCTCTACCATGATCAAAGGCGAGCTACAGGTACGAGCACTGTCTAAGACAGTACCTTGGTTTCAGGTCATGAATAAATTCTGCAAGTAGTTCTAAAAAAACTTCTGGAAACTTGTTTCTGCATTCTCTTGGTATTGAATGGTGAGAATGTGAAAATTGAACTAAAAACTCTTCCTTGACTCATGTAGTTTTGGAGGAATCAGTCCCTTGGTTGGTTTAAAGTGACTTATTGATATGCTGCCGAGAGAAAATAAATGTTAGATAAATAGACTACTGGAGTACTGTGTGATGGTTTTGATTGTTCTTGTATGCTGAGAAAATAATTTGATTTCAGAAGTATGGTTTGAAGTTCAAAGTATTGTATTTGCAATCAACCTATTCTATTCCATCTAGTGAAAGGTGTGTGGAATAATCCTTAAAGTGTTTTAAGTTGCTGCCATTATCTGTATGCAATGTTCTTTTGTAAATTGCACAGGCGTAATTTGTTTTCTTTTTTTATCCAACATGTTCCCTTAAAAAGTGTATGTCTGATTGACGTTAAAATTTTCTGATGTCCCAGGGAACAAATAATATACTCGAGCTTTTGGAGAACATGAATCTAAGGGTAGCAGAAGAATACAAAGGATTTGGTGATGTGGCTTCAGGATTAAGAGTTTTCGTGGAGCAACTGAAGTTGAAAAGCAGTACCTTTGATGACTATGTTCAACAGCTTGATGCCATAGAGCAGCAAGTTACAGAGTTCGAAGCTGTAGTTTCTATGCTTGATAAATATGTTTCTCTGTTAGAATCAAAAGTGCAATCTGTTTACCAGATTCCACCTGCATAATCTCAGCTATGGTCATTTGCTCGTGTGAATAGGTTTCATTTGCTCTATATAGACATTACTTTTTTGCACAATTTGCTCTCTAAAGATCTCCTGTACAATATAGTATCAGAGGAGGCGCTCTTGATTCCACAGATGAAAGGGAAGAAGCAGGAAAAATATCGGCTTGATGCATGTACTGCAGGTGGGGAACATTGACAGAACTAACATGCGAATTGTTAATTGAAAGGATTAAAAGAAGTTAGTAGTTTCATGAGCATTTGTATGTTTTAGGGGCTAAACCATTAGGTGCAATATTGAGATAAATGTTATATGTACATACATGCAGACGAAGAGAAATGAAGTTTGACTTCAAGCCTGTGATCAGAAACTCTTTTGCTGCACTCATGAGGTTGTAAGCTTTGAACAGTGATGTGAGGTTTTACGCAGTAGCAGGCATGCGATTATGTTGTTGCTGTATTAATAAGATTCTTTTAGTTGAATTTTCATTTGATAAAGAAGACATTTTGGTTATTCGATGTAATTAAAATATGCAGAATCTTTGTATGCAAATAATAAGCCTAGGAATACTACATATAAAACTTTCCATTTCTTCTGGTAAAAAAAAAACCTTTCCCTATCTTATAAAAATCTAAACATTACAAATACTCCAAAGACAGATACATCCCACAGGCTTCAGATAACCTAGTAACTAACAAGATTTGGATGCGAATGATATGTCCATATGTTGAGAGGGATATAATGAGGAGATCAGCAACTAGTCTCTTTCAGTACAATGGGGGTGGGGGGCGGGGATCGGTGGAAAGTGATATGCCAACTCAACCTGGTGAAACAGCAACAAGTTCGTTACAAATTTTAAGTTCAATTCAGACTAAAGTCTGCCTAATCAAAGTGGGCTGAAAACCCAAGTAGCAGTTGGGCCATACGCACATGAGACCCGAAAGCCAAGATACAACCCCACAAGGTTTTAGGAGGGTTTAAAGTCGGCAACTACGAATAAGAATCTGTCTTTCTGAATTTCTGATACTTTTTGTAACACAACTGGTGCTGCTGCTGCAACTAATGTACTCTTCCTCCAAGAACTGATCAGCACTATTCTAATGAACCGCGTCTTCGGCTTCTCAAATCAATCGTTCCATACAGTTACTTCGATTCCACTGTCGATATTGATATTTTTTGGGACTTGCAAGATTTTCTTGGCGAAATTTGATGTCCAGCAGCAAAACCCCCATTTCTTTCGGCTTCAAGATTGATAATTCAAGAACCCCATTTCACAAGCCAGTTTTAATCCTCAACCCATACAGGGATTGCAGAGTTATGTGGAGAAACATCGTCAAGCAAGTCAGTTCAAGAACCCCACTAAAGCTCTGTCGTAATTCCGAGTCACTCTCTCGCACTTGCAGCTTCCTCGGGTCAGCCCAGGAGTCAGCTTTTCCTGATAAATTCAAGTTCAGACCCCTGTTTGAGCTCAATTCTCGCCCCACCTTCTGTTTTCCTGAACTGGGCTTTCAGAAACTTGGTGATTTCTCCAGCCGGGATGAATTTTCTCCGTTTCCTGCTAGAAACCAAATAAATTGGAATGGTTTGTGCTTTAAAAGCTATGCCAGTGTAGCTGAGGCAGTGGCGGTGTCGCAAACTGATTTGGTTGAGGAAAATAGTGTTAATGTGTCTGTTGCTGATGAGGTTCAAGAACTGTTGAATGAGGTGAGGAAAGAGGAGAGGAGACAGTACTGGACTCGCTGGAGACAACGAAGAAGTGTTAGAGGAATGGGAAATGAGAGGTACAAAGCACTTAGGAGGAGGCAAGTGAAGATTGAGACGGAGGCATGGGGACAAGCCGCAAAAGAGTACAGGGAGCTTTTGAATGACATGTGTGAGCAGAAATTGGCTCCCAATTTGCCTTATATGAAGTCTTTATTTCTGGGATGGTTTGAGCCTTTGCGGAATAAGATTGCTGAAGAGCAAGAGTTTATTAGGAAAGGGAAGAGTAAGGCGGCCTATGCCAAGTATTTTGATCTCTTGCCGGCTGATATGATGGCTGTTATTACTATGCATAAGCTGATGGGGCTATTGATGACCGGAGGGGAGCATGGATGCGCAAGAGTAGTTCAAGCTGCTTGCATTATAGGTGATGCAATTGAACAGGAGGTTGGTCTGCTTAGATGCTAGCTCATCTATGCGTTATAATCTGAAAATATAGGAAACTATATACTTTAAGCATTACAAGTTAGTTTGAATTACTGAATTAGCGTTGAAGTGAAAGATAAAGGAATTTAAGTATCGTGTTGTGCAACGAAATAACGAGTCTATGGATATTTCCTTTGTATCTTTTGGAAAGGACCACCTTATGTGTTATACAAAGCAAGTTAGTTCTGCAGATCCCTTTAAGGTGACTTCTGGAATCCTGTCACTTGAATTACTTGGTTAATGATAACAAAAGGTGCCTGATGTACTCAGCCTCTTCTAAGAAAATTTACTACGTTACAGTTCATGTATTTGAACTTGCAAGTACTTGGTAAAGTGACCACAAAAGAGTAAAGTTGACATAGGTCATAGCAGAGCAAGACTTGAATACCCCCATCATAAATGAAAATGTGCTCCTTGAAGAAAAAGATGCAGCCTTTCACTTCTTTTTTGTTTTATTTTCAAATACTAGCAATATAAAATATTTCAGTTAAACTAGTTTATCATTTTATTGCCATTGAAATTGCTCTATGAATTTACCATGTTGTTGGTTCATATGTGATTCATGCAATTAAGTAATGCCTCTAGGTTCTTTTTCTAGTGGATTATTGTAGTTTGTTTTCTAGGTCTTTTTTGTATGCATTTGATTGTTGACCTCAGTTATTGATAGAGTTTTTGGTATTTGACTGTGAAACCTACAAAAGTTGTGTGTAACTGCTCTTATGGTTTGTCTAAAGATTGATTGGTCTACTATGTTTACTAAATTTCAATATTACTTCTCGTGGTATTGGGAACAAACACGATGGTCAGTCCAGATTTTGCAGTATGACTTGTGACTGTGATATTTTGAAAGAACTATTGTGATAGACAAATTCATGATCTATTTTCTTGTACTGGGTTGAATATATAGGTTGATTTCATATAGCTAATTCTGTTCCTGGTAAGAAGAAGTTGTGAGCATTCCTCTCTAATTTCCATCTAATTTAGCCTTTGCTTTGTTGTACTAAAGGAGTAATGTATACTAGGACTGACTTTTAACAATTTCATGATGGATAAGGTGAGAATACAATATTTCTTGGAGAAAACAAAGAAGAAAAAAGTTCAGAAAAATACAGAAAAGGAAGGAGAAGAATTTGATGGAAATAACCAAGAGCAAGAAAAATTGCATCAAAGAGTTACGATGTTGATTAAAAAACAAAAGCTGCAAGCAGTGAGGCAATTAGTGAACAGACAGATCGAGTACCAGCCATGGGGCCAAGATGCTAAAGCAAAGGTCTGAACTATCCTTGTTAATAATGCAACAAGGTTACGGCTCCAGAAAACTAAGTCCCTATAATTTTTTTGTTATTTTTAGGTTGGAAGCCATCTCATTGAATTGATTCTGCAAACAGCCTATATACAACCCCCTGCTAATCAGTCAACAGAAGGTCCACCGGATATTCGACCTGCATTTGTTCACACCATGAGAACTGTTACAAAGGAAACAAAGTGAGGATATTCTCACTTCATCTCAACTTCCTATTATGCCTTTTTCAGGTTTGTGATGGTCTTTACAAGCTTCTCTTCGACAGGACCTCTAGCAAAAGATATGGTGTTATCCAGTGTGATCCTCTTGTTCGCAAAGGCCTCGAGAGAACTGTAAGTTAATTTATTTCCCGCACTCTCGCACCGCTTTCTTTCTAAGTTCAAATTAGGTGAGGTCGATCTATAAAGGGATTGCTTCAGATCACTTGATAACTTTTAGATCTTAGGGCCATGACGATGCAGATAGACTCGCATGTTACAGCCTCAAGTTGCAAATTTTTCTGTTAATTTGATCTTCTGTTTCTCTATCACCACCTGTAGATTTTCTAAGAGTTGTCTTTTCTACAGGCCAGACACATGGTCATCCCATATATGCCGATGTTAGTTCCTCCAGTCAAGTGGACAGGGTATAGTAGCTAGGTTTTGTGACTCATTGGTGCCTTATTCCAATTTTTATATTGTTTGGTATCTTGGGCCAAACGCTTAAGTCAACTTAGCTTTTTTGATCATGGATTTTCTTTTAATAGGTATGACAAAGGTGCATATTTATATTTGCCTTCGTATGTAATGCGCACACATGGAGCACGACAACAACGTGAATCAGTTAAGAGGGCCCCTACAGAACAATTGAAACCAGTTTTTGAGGTATGGAATGTGTTGCTTCATGGTCACGTTAAGAAAGGTCAAGCGCTTACAGATTTAAATTGCACCTCTTCTTTCCAGGCGCTAGATACTCTTGGAAGCACCAGATGGAGAGTGAATAAGAGAGTACTTAGTATCATTGACAGAATCTGGGCTAGTGGAGGTTGCCTAGGTGACTTAGTTGACCGCAGTGATGTATGTTAATTTAGATCTTATTCTTCAATATCTGGTTAAGTTTTTTGCGTCATTTTGTTGAGCAAACTGGTGAGGTTATTTTGGTCATTATAACAACAGATGTCTCCGATTCTTCTATTTCTCACAGATCCCTCTGCCAGAGCGACCAGATACAGAAGATGAAGCGTTACTTAAGAAGTGGAAGTGGAAAGTTAAATCTATCAAGAAAGAGAACAGTGAGAGGCATTCAATACGGTGTGATACAGAGCTGAAACTGGCTGTAAGTCCATTTTTGTTGTTCCAATCTTATGTCTTCATTATGTTAGTTAGAGAGCATTGAAGGATGCCTCCTTGATATGGGTTAGGTTGCAAGGAAAATGAAAGAGGAAGAAGGTTTTTTTTACCCCCACAACCTTGATTTCCGAGGCCGTGCATACCCTATGCACCCGCACCTGAACCATTTGGGCTCCGACATTTGTAGGGGAATCCTAGAGTTTTCAGAGGGACGACCTCTTGGCAAATCAGGCCTGCGCTGGCTTAAGATACACTTGGCAAATTTATTTGCCAATGGTGTGGACAAATTATCACACGAGGGTCGGCTAGCTTTTACCGAGAATCACTTGGATGATATAATTGATTCTGCAGATAGACCACTTGAAGGAAAGCGATGGTGGTTGAATGCAGAAGATCCCTTTCAGTGTTTGGCAGCATGCATTAATCTTGCTGAAGCCCTGAGAAGTCCGTCACCGGAGACAACAATTTCACACATTCCAGTGCACCAGGTATTCTTTTCATGTAGCAAACAGTTTTTCTACTTCTTCACTAGGTCATATGCCCTACTTTTTAATTGAATTAACAAATCATTGTTATGGTGAAGAACTGTACTTATTTATGTTGTTTTATTATTCAACCCCGACATCTGTTGATATCGTGGTTATGTTTCCGGTGTTTATGAACTATTTACATATATCCTAGTTGATGCTGATCTCAATGAGACAAATATGGAATTAGGTATGATATTTTAGTGTATTTTCTTCATGACTGTAGGCAGTTTAAAGGACCTAAAATTCATTTACTCTTGATCATTTTGCTCTCAGGTTTAGTGATTTCAAATGTGATTGCATTATATTATTGAAGAACTTTTGTTGAAATAGTCGAATTGATGCCTCTTTTCCTTTTAATTAATTTGTGAATGCTCTTGTGGCAATTCTGTTTCAGTGGTATTTATGCTCAAACTATCTATGCGTCTCTGTTAATTTCTACCTTGTTGCTTGTGCCTTTTTTGCTAGGATGGTTCCTGCAATGGTTTGCAGCATTATGCTGCCCTTGGTAGAGACAAGGTGATTTTTCTTTCTTTGTCTTTTTTAAGATTTTACTAGGCCCATCAACAGAAGTATTATGCTATAATACCATTTTAAAGTATCAACATCTGAAGTTTAGTTTTGTGGTTCATATTGGAAAGTGAGATTTAGTTTTGTGGTTCATTCCAACCAGATGCCTGGTATAACTTAGGAATAGCAATACCCATTCCCATAAGCATGGGATTGAGCATCCCCCCTGGTTTTAGCAATTCCTAAGATTGGGATACATTATTTTTTTATATTGCTAAAATAACTTTTTATTAAATTATAGTTACAAGATTTATAGTCACAAACAATACATTAAATAAAATTAATATCAATATAAAATATATAAATATAAAAAAAATTAAATTTTTAAATATTTTATTGTGTATAAAATAAAGTTACTAACATCTTTATATGCATTTTACCAAATATTACTATAAGTATGAAATATTATATAACAACATATATACCATATATTGTTGTACTCTATATGTTCGATAGGATGCGAAATCATGTAAATAATAAGTATTTATTAAAAAAATTAAATATATGAAAACATCTATATATTATAAATTTATAATTAATTTTTATTTGGAAAGTTTTGATTCAATTCATTTTTTCATTCTATTGGTATACCAAACCTAGGAATAATATACTAAAATCATTGTATTCCTATCTTTATTCCATTTCTAAGTTTATTTTGTTCCTCCGAAGTTCATTCGTACATTTATTGGTAAATGCCTAGTTTGAGAAAGTGACTAAATTCATTGTAAATAAAATGATGACTCCGTTAGCAAATTTATGTTTGAGTGTTTAATGTGTCTTGAAGTCTCTTGCTGATCTTGTTACATGCTACCAATTTTTATTTTTCGTTTTTGTCTTGTACTTCTATACACAAAGTTGTGTGATTGTTTCTCACTGAAATCACTGGTTTAGCTAGGAGCAGCTGCTGTTAATCTTGTTGCTGGAGAAAAGCCTGCTGATGTTTACTCAGGCATAGCTGCCAGGTACCTACTTTTCTTTTCATACTTGATCCTTCTTTTCCTTCTGAGGCTGTAGCAGGTGAATATCTTTAGCAGTGTCTAAAAAGAATAACGGAATAAAAGAAATGAAAAATCAAAACCAAATAAAGAAAGTAAAGACTGTTTGATGTTATTTTCCGTGATCAGTTTTGAAGCAAAACAGCTGCAATGTATCCAGATAAGCCTTATATCTAAAACACACTACAAAATAATATTACTTTCAATATCTAAACCAATGTATTATTAGAGCTCTACAATGGATCCCTTGTTGCTTTGTTCAATTTGGATATGGAGATTTTTGAACTTTATGCACAATGTTTTAAGCTTATAACCCTTTTGCTCTTTGAAGGAGCAGAAGTCCATAATTTATTCCTTGAGTGAAGTCTGAACAACGAACTAAATATTTGAACAAACTAGTTCCTTGATTATCTTTCATGCAGGGTTCTTAAGATCATGAAGGATGATGCCCAAAAGGATCCTGCAGTATTTCCTGATGCTTTGCGTGCAAGACTATTGATCAATCAGGTTTAATGCTGTTGCTTGAGGCTTCAGTTTTGTTCTCCTGTTATATTGAACTTGGTGCTGCTATTGGGATATCTCTGTCCTTGATCATAGCTATAATTGATCAGGCAATGGTTTAGTTATTCACATAAATAATTATCTAGCAATTATGAATATTAATTGGGATTTTATTTTGGTTCATCTGATATTTATTTCTCCAATTCTCTTTTGCTTCCTTCCCATGGCTACCTTTATCTCCTATTTCTGATAACGTTGGCTGTACACTCAATGCTTGTCAGGTGGACCGGAAGTTGGTTAAGCAGACGGTAATGACATCAGTGTATGGTGTAACTTATATTGGTGCTCGAGATCAAATAAAGAGGAGATTGAAGGAACGTGGTGCCATTGCCGATGATGCAGAGCTCTTTGGTGCAGCTTGTTACGCAGCAAAAGTATGACATAACTTGGAACTGCTACTTTTGAAGTGAGGTTAATTGACGGTGTTTATGTGCACGAGTTTCTTGTTATACAGAGTTGTTTATCAGTTATATTCATGAGCGAAGCTATTCCCCCATCTTTTTCAGCATATGCATATTCAGTCTTGGAACTTTTTATCATTATATATGTTCACATTATCCACTGTTTGTTCGTAGATCATCATTGGACTTATTATGTTCCCAACATGATTGTTCACTTGCAATTTGATGAACATATGCTCAATTGAAGTTAGTGGAAAGTAAAAAAAACCTTGTATTGGTCCATTTCTTAGTATCTATTCTTGCATCACAAGTTACTTCAGATTATACCCCACATAATTTTAGAAAATGCTTATTCAGTGATGGAACTAATTGTCATACTTATGGGTGCTGGATAGATTACCTTAACTGCACTAGGGCAAATGTTTGAAGCTGCTCGGAGCATCATGACCTGGCTTGGAGAATGTGCAAAGGTTAGTTTACATGAGCGTTTTGTATGTTTTAGGCCCCAGTACCATTTGAAGTATTTTGGGTAAGTATATGTCGTAACTCTAGGACTTAATTATGATGCCTTGTTGATTGCTTGGATCTAGAATGGCCATGTAGTACTTTAATGGACATGAGTACGACTAAGATCATGACTCTCTTATGTTTGAGATTCAAAGTCATGCTGGCACAATATCAAAATTATACCTGTGAGCTATAGACCATGTTATAACGTGTAACACTTGCTAATTAGAGGTAATAACACTTGCTATCTAGAGGTCTATACCCAATGTTATAATGTGTATGCCAGATATCATCTAGAATCATTTTACCAGTCAACATAATGCTGGCAAATCTTGGCGCAATTGCTATGGTGATATACTAGCAAAGGGATCAGTAAAGAAAGTATTTTTCTTGATTTTTTTTGAAGAAAATACAAAAGAAATGCTTAGACAAATATATTCAAAGAGGCATTTATTGATTTTTATGCTTTTATGTCATTTCTCTATAGAAAAATGTCATGAAATCTAGTTTTTTATACTTCATGCTATTTTCATTTTCCTCGTCTGCAACCTAGACTGAATTGGATAGCCAGAGGAATTTGACTTCTAGTTCTTAATTCTAGTGCATAGCTACTGCTGGTCTTGATGCTTCATGACACTATTTTATTCTATATATCTGAACATTGCATGCTTCATCAAGTCTCTTTAACATTTATACTGAAAGTTACCTTTATCATTTAGCACGCATTCCAGCTCCATTATTTTTTAGGACATTTTGCTGGATTGCAGACTACTTGAAGGGAGAATTATTTTAATAATGCCAAAAAATAAATTACAAGAAAGGCGTTGGTTTGAATTTGTTGAAAATATAGGCAGCACTGCAATTCGAATTCGCGTTGCTGCCATTTTCTATAAAAAAAATTAAAAAAAAATAACAGCACCGCGATCGAAGATAATTAAAAAAAATTGGACTAGAACCGATCTTTTGATCGCTGTTCTATTCCAAAACTTTAAAAAAAAAATCTTGGCAGGCCTCTTTGCTGCAGCACTGCTGCTACTGGCAAAGCAGCACCCCAGGGTGGATGCTCTCCCTTATTTAAGGGTGAGTGTGTTCAACAAAGTGAAAAAACGAAGTGTGTTCAGCAAAGATTTTTTCACTTTGAAGTGTGTTGAAAGTGAAAAATATTCTAGCATTGATTATTCTTTTTTTTTTTGGAATGAAATTATAGCAAATTTTGGTCCAATTGATACAAGTGTGTTGTACAAGCATGCAAATCTTCGATCTGAAGATTTGCCTGGAGCTCCGGATACAACTTTATATGTACTATTGCCAGTGGCAATGGTGTCGCAGCAAAGCAGCCTGCATATGCAGGCTGCTTTGACCATGAATTTTTTTTTTAACTTTTGGAATAGAATCACGGTTCTAGTCCATTTTTTTTATCGCGGTGCCGTTAAATATTTTATTTTTTTAAGAGAAAATGGCAGCATTGCGAATTCGAATCGCGGTGCTGCCTATTTTTTCAACAAACTCAAAACAACGCCATTCTTGTAATTTTTTCTTTTGGCATTATTAAAATAATTTTCCCATGCGTTTTCCGATTTCTGTGTTAATCAAGTGAGATCTGATCATCTTGCACTAATTGAATATATCACATTCATTAACTCCAAAACTGCAACAGATTATTGCATCAGAAAACGAGCCTGTTTGTTGGACAACTCCACTTGGACTCCCCGTGGTTCAGCCTTATCGTAAAGTAGGAAGGCATCTTGTAAGTGTTATGGGACGTGAGCAAATATAGCTCACTTCTTTCTTTTCCCCGTTTGAAGAGTCAAAACACCTGTATTATATTTTGAGCATCTTTTGATCTTTGTTGCAGATTAAGACTTCTCTCCAGGTTTTAACTCTGCAGCGTGAGTCAGAAAAGGTAGTTTCCTGTCTATTTAATCAATAAGTCTGTTGTCTGTTGAAAATTGTTCATCTGGGGCGCATAGTAGGGAAGTCCTTTTCTTACAACGCAATCAATCAGATGAAAAGATATTGCTTTAAAACTTTCATGTAGAGTTTTAAAAAACCCTGCTTCAGTTAAATGTAAGAACTGCTTGGTTTTATGACTTGACTTGTTCTAGTTTTCTGGTTGTTTTGGCTTCTTCAAGCCAGTTTGTTAAGGAATAATGACTTGCATTCTGATCCCAGAAGTTAATTTCCTGATCATGGTGCAGGTAATGGTTAAGAGGCAGAGAACAGCTTTCCCACCCAACTTTGTCCATTCCCTAGATGGTTCACATATGATGATGACTGCCATTGCCTGCAAGAAGGCGGGCTTGAATTTTGCAGGTCCCTCTGTGGTTTGGCATTTCCACAACCTCTCAACCTAAATTCTTGACTGTCAAATTTACCTGGTTTTCTATCTGGTTGCAGGGGTTCATGATTCATATTGGACCCATGCATGTGATGTTGACGAAATGAACCGGATTTTAAGAGAGAAATTTGTTGAACTATATGAAGCGCCAATTCTAGAGAATGTAAGTATCTGAAACACCCTCAATTTTCAGTTTATTTGGTTTCATCAGCAAAGCATTTTTTTGTAAATTACATGTTATAATAATAACGAGTTACATGCATACTCTTTCCAAGAATTCATTAGGTGGTATTCTGCTTCCTACGATGGTAATTCAATTTATGATGGAATAACTACATAGAATTGGCCTGAGATTTTCATATACCAAGAAAATAATAAGAAAGAAAATTCTCGATTGGGAAGAAACAACAGTGCACTTCCCGTAGTCATTTTCTACATTATACTCTCCTCTAGCCATCTTGTTTTCAGAGAAAATCTGACTGCCAAAAGATCAACCTGCAGAAGGTACAACATAATTGTTCAAAATTGATATCTTTTGTAATATATCTACACTTTAGGGACGGTGGTGTAGTTTTGGATTAATCTTTTCAATTATACGTTCTCCATCAAAGTCTAACAGTTTCATGCTTGAACAGTTATTGGAGGGCTTCCAACAGTCCTTCCCTTCATTGACTTTTCCCCCGTTGCCTGATCGGGGGGATTTTGATCTTAAAGAAGTATTGCAGTCTCCATATTTCTTCAACTAAACAGGCTGAATATAGCACTCTACTTGTGTTGCCACGTTCTTTGATTGTCCCTCCATTTGCCATGGATAATGGAACCCGCTTCGCCTCAGTTTGAGATCCATATCCAGGATCATATGTACATAATTCCCCTCATCATCGCCTAAGCCCGGTGCTTCTTGTACAGTTTGCAGAGATTCTACATTCGCAATAGGTCGCAAGTGTGAGGAAAAGCTTCCCGTCATAGAATTATGAACTTTAGCATCTTAACTACACCTGATGCAGGCCTATAGAAATTATGTATATTCTCTAGATTCGAGTAATTGTTAGAGCCTTCAGGATATTGTAAGCGGCCAACTCTTTGAGGGTATTTTGGTCAAATGTTAATTATGTAACTTGTTAGGAAAAAAATCAATTTAGCCCCTTTTGATATTGCAAATGTATAAATCAGCCTCCTGTGAAAAAAAAATAGCAGTTTATTTGTGTTTTTGAAAATGCAACAATTTATCCCTTGTGTATAAGGGGTATTTGTTCATTTGTAATGTCACAGGTGGGTAATTTACATTAAACCCGTAACTATTATATCAACTGTATACTTGCAGGTGAGGTGTTCTGTGTGTATAGTATCTTGAGCGTCAGTTCAGGCACAATATCTCAAATCTTGTGTTGGGACTTTGATTCAAAGTTCTGAGTTCTTGCAGTTGAATGGATGTTTGATCTTACTTCGATTATGTTATAAGTTTCTGTCTTTGGAGCGCTCATGCAGTAATTGCTTGAAATATTTGTTGCATAATTTAAAACCGTGGAAGTTTTAAAATGTTCGCAACATAGTTGGTCATTAAAGAGGCAAGTTTGATATATGTTGCCCTCTTTTCGTCACACCTGGTTAATAACTTTAGTACCAACGTGTATGACATTTAAACGGAACTGTCTTTCCACAACTAATTTATGTTTGTTTTTTGGTCAAGAGTGCAACTAGTATCGACCATGTAGCCATTCTGTTCTTTTTGCAAGCTGCATTAATATGTCAGTGAGATCGAGTTGTAAGAAGAAAAAATTTCCCCATTAAAAAATTAATGCAAGAGCAGCATAACTACACAGTAAACTTCCCAACTCTTTCAAGATTATCAGCTTCTTTATTCCTTCTTTTTACTCCCACATTTCATCATAATTATATGTCTAGGTTCAAACCCAAGATCTCATGTAGGACAACATTAGCTTTTTTGTTAGAGAAGAAAGATTTCATTAGTTCATGAGAAATAAGAATGCTCAGACTATTCATGTCAAAGATGCATCATCTGCCTACTTGGTAAAATAATACTGCCTGCCATTGCCAAAGCTAACCTGATGAGGAAAATTTAGAAAAAGACAGATATATCCTCCAGCAGAAGGGCAAAAGTGACTTTGTGCACCTAAGAGATTTGACCGAATGTTAGTGCAGGGTTCTCTAGTGATTAGATATTTAATGGCATAATTAATGCCCATAAATACCAGACTTTTAGCGCATTATGCGTGATCATGGGGCATAAATGGAGGTCGTGGGGAAACACGTCAGCATATAAGTTGCGTTCGGTATAAGAAGAAGGAAATCTCTGGGAATAAGGTAACTTTTTTAACTCCGCATTATAGAGAATAATTTTTACATTTCTACAACTGATATTTTCCATTAGAGTCTATACTAACTTGAGCGTCGGAGTATCTTCATCGGGTTTTTACCCGACTAGATAACGTTTTCTTTCATCCTCAGAATCCTGGAGATCGGGGGCGAAGCGTAGGCGACGACCCAGAAGTGCGATCCGCGATTTCGAGCCTGATCAAGCTAACCATAAAAAAATTCAGCGAAAGATATCCTAGTATTCTAACTGACCTCCTCCCTGTCCTGTCCTCAGAGCGTAGTCTCCAAGATTGATATTGCGCAACCCAGCAGATCACATCATGTCTCCAAAGCTGCCATATTTGATTCCACCAGTCAAGGAAGAAAATGTGCGACTTTCACAAAATGAAATATAAATGGAAAAGCATCAATTTATATGAATATAACCAAAAGAAACTTTCGGACATCTATCTATGTCAAGTGCAACAGATCTTTGCTCTTTCCGAGTGATCTCAACTATTATTTGCATAACCCAAACTCTTTTGTGATCTCTCTCTCTTTTCAGCGTAGGCTGCAGCTTTATCCCTAGGATATGTGCTTGCTCTCAACTTCCCATCCTGATCCTTTTGTCTTGACTGCGGTTGGCAACCCTTGCTGCTGGCAGAAGATCCATACCGTTTCTCAATGGCTAAAATGAAGGACTTCAAATGCTTAATATATTCAGGGTAAAGCTCTAGATCACAATGATTGCCACCATCAATCCATAACGGCTCATACTTTTCTTTACTAAGCTCCCAGAGCTGCTTACCATGTGAGCAATCTACAACATCATCCTCAGTACCCTGGCACATTAAAACTAATCAATCTCCTTCCTAAAATACAAGTACATAATTCCCAAACAAAGTTGAGGAGAAATGGCTTACATGAATAACCAAGACTGGGCATCGAACTAGTGGGATCTTATCAATATTCTATATCACATGAAAAACAGTTGGTCAGCAAATCCAGGTAATAAATTAAGAACTGAAACAACACCTACGAAATCATATATGTTTACCTTATAAATATCAAACCAATATGTGCGTTTAACAGGATACATAACTCTGAGTCCAGACAGAATAGGACTGTGAAGTATCACAGCCCTTAATTTAGACATCTGAGATTGGGATGCCAACTCCAAAGTAGGCCCACTTCCAACAGATTGTCCATACAGTACTATATCCTCTTCTTTCACCCCGTAAGTTTCTCGTAGACATTCATACACAGCTTCTATGTCAGCATAAGTGTTTTCCTCACTTGCCTATGAAAAGCATAATGCAACAAACATAAGCAAGCATTTTTGTAATGTGTAAAGCCCATAGAACTAATTATCCGCCCTCCTTTAAGTCTCTTTTACCTTGCCTGTGGACCGTCCATATCCGGAATAATCATACCTGCCAAAGAAAGGAAAATGAAATTTGTGAGTCATCAGAAATCATTTGCTTCTTGAGCAAAAACATGTCTCTTCCTTTCAGGAGTTGGGAAATCCAAAACACATAAATTCTTCAAGTCAAAAACAAGATTAAGCATGAAAAAACCTTTGAAATTGACCCATCAAATCATCACCCCGCAATCTACAAATCTCTAATTCCCTTTGCCAAGCATTCATACTCACCACGTAAAAATTCATAAAAGGCATATCTCTTTCAATTTCAACACCCGAGAGCTAATCCCAAAATAATAAGGAAATGAACAGTAGTAAAGTTTATTTCAGGATTCTGAAAATACCCCATCAAATTAACTTGGAGGATGATGCTGAGTTCATAAAAAAGATCATACATCTGCCCTATATCAGCAGCATTCCCGTGAGAATACAACAGCGTCAGCGTCGCCGCCGGTTGCTTCACATACATCGCCACGATCTCCGTTCCCTTCTTTGTCTTCAATCTCAGAACTTCTACGTCCTCCTTATCCACCACCTCCGTCATCCTCAGCTTCCTTGTCCCTTTCTCCACAAACAACCTGTACGACGGCGGATCCGGCGGGAAAAATGCAAACTTCGCCGCCACCGACGACGTCATCGCCCCCATTATACCAACAAATAACCAAAATCACCCAGAGGTTTTATATACATACATATAAACAGAGACGGAGATCTTTCGATGGTGATGAAAATTCAAGAATTGCAAGAATTTTCGCGGTTTGCATGCACATATATATATATAGTAGGGTCAAGTACACTTGGCCTATCCTTTACGTAAAATTTACCTTAAATTAATAAACTCTTGTCGGACAAAATTATTATTATATTATACTTTTCAAGATATTTTAATATTTTACACATTAATTTTTTATTAATTTGTTTTTTATATAATTTTTTAATAAGTATAGAATTTAAATTAAAAATAAAATAATTAATTAATATATACATCCCAAAAACTCATATATCTTTTAAAAATAATTGACAAAGTATATATACACACTTAACCAAAAGTTTAACACCTTTTGGAAAAAGGACTAAAAAATATATATTCTCTTATTCTATCTCAATAAAGTATATTTTAAAAAAAACGAACATGTAATTACTCATTTTTATCTAAAAAATTAATAATTAACAACTTAATTTTATTATTAAATTAATAAAAAAAAATTATTTTATTAACAACTTAATTTTATATTAACGTATGGACTCTCCCTTTACAGCTCACAACTACAAATGGGCCGGACACAGCCCAAAGTTATACCTAAGCCCAGCCCAACAGAAGAACCAGTGCCAGCGAAATAGACAAAAACTTAGGTAGGCAAAGGGTGGAGGAATCAAATAAAATGGCCAATGACCGGAGGGCGCAGTTTAATGTGAACGTCACCAAACTCCCGCAAATTAGCACCCACCGCCGTCCGAAATTTCCAGTACAAGAGGCGTAATTGTCTAGGGCTCCTCGGAATTCACCTCCACACAACGGAAATAATTGCATATATAGGCCAGAATTCTGTATATATAAACTTTTATAGATATATATTTATACTGGAAGAGAATTTTGATTTGCAGAACCGGAAATGGTCAGAACTGTAAGCCATGTTGAAGACGAGGAAACTCATGATAGCTCTTCTCCTATAGGTATTTGTGTATGTTTTTGTGTGTGTTTGGATGTGTGTGTGTTTATTTTACTAAATTGTCGAAAATTTGAATTTAGCAGAGAGCAAGAGAGTTGATCAGAAGGTGAACGCTTCACGTTCGAAGCATTCAGAGACTGAGCAGCGCAGAAGAAGCAAAATCAATGAGAGGCAAGCTTAGTGTATTTTATGTCGGTTGAGTTGCGGTCTTTTTAAGTAGGGTTTTGCTGTTGATTTATGCTAGTTCTTAGTCCTTTTGTGAGTGTGGAGTCGTTTTTTTTAATTATTGTTATGTTTTGGTTCAAGTTCGTGCTTATTTGAGCTATACTTGGTACTTTGGGTGGCGAATTGGAACTTAAATTGGAAGTAATTTCAACCTGTCTGTTTGCAGCAATGTTGCCTTCTTTTTGGCTTGTAATTGGGATGTCTTCTTTTTTTTAATTCAAAATTTGAATTGTGAATGCGATAATAAACTATTTAAATTTGGAAGAAACTGTTCATAGTGTTGTAAGGTGAGGTTTCATCTGACTCCAAGCATGAGTTTTGGTATCATCATTGGTGGAGCTGACTATCGAGGTCTATATGTTGCAGATTTCAAATTCTGAGGGATTTAATACCAGAAAATGATCAAAAAAGAGATAAAGCTTCATTCTTATTGGAGGTTGGAATATGTGATTTTAGCCTCTTCTTATTGCCATCATATAGTAATGATTTATTCTTACCTCTTGCAGTTTCATGCAAAAATTCTAACCAGTTATCCTAGTGCAGGTCATACAGTATATCCAGTTTCTACAGGAGAAGTTGCAGATGTATGAGGGCTCTTGTCAAGGTTGGAGCCCGGAGCCCGCAAAGTTTTCACCATGGGTAGAATCTACATGCTTGTTCTATTTCTTTTGACGCTGAAGATGTGATAGTCCTTGGTCACTTGTCTTTTGTGCTCTCATTTTTATCACAAATTTTCTATTTGAAGAAATGAGGAATATTTGGTGACTGCTTTTCTTGCATTGGATTTGTGTATAGTGTGATGTATTATGATGCCATTTGTAGCTATGCTCCATCTTTGTGTAGGCACAGGGTTAGTAAAATTTAGCTGTTGATAGACATAAATAGATATTGTTACATAGGATGTGATTATGTGAATTTACTCTGATGCCAATTGCAAGCTCAACAATGCCAACGTCTGCTTTTTGCCCCTCTGATGGGCGAATAATGTGGTTCTAAATTACCTTTTGTATCTTGCATGTAGTAATCAGAAGCAAACTATGAAACTTTAGTTTCAAATCAGAAGGTCCAAGTTAATGTTTCATTGCTATGAACATAACTCCTCTTATTGCTGACAGAGAATCAATTCTGGGCCAGTTGAAAGCTATGGAGATCAATCTCAGCTTGACAGGGATTTATCTGGTCATGAAGACAATGTTGTTCTCAACCCAACAGTGCTAAGTAATGTACAGAATTCAGTGGAATCTGACCTGACTGGATCTACTTTATATAGATCAACAGATAATCCACCCATGACAATGAAAGCCCTTCCTCTCAACATGCCACCGCAAGCTCCTGTATTTGAAAGTATGCCTCCCCAATCCCACCCGGGATCTTTTCCTGATGCTGAGCAATTGACCCAGCAGTCGCGATCCCACTTTTGGCCAGGGAGATCATGTGGGAATGATTGTTCTGTTCCTATTTATGCAGCAAATGAGGAAGAACTAAAGAGTGAGAATGGAGAAGCAAGTATTTCAAATTCCTATTCTCAAGGGTAAGAAATGATCATCTTGATACCATGTTGCATTATGTGGCTGTTTGGTCTGTCTGTTACATGTCTTTTCCTCCAGTAAAAATCAGTTCAGCACCCTTGGCTGCAATTGTTACTGGTACTTGATACATTGAAGTTGTAGTTTATTTCATCTCTCATGGCACGATCACTACGATATGATGAGTGTATAGTTGTGGTTTTATTCCTCTTACAATACTGTACTTATATTTGCAGTTCTATACTGCTTAGCTTATGTACGTATCAGTGCAACTCTATGATCCCTTAGTCTATCTCATTGATTCTCCTTGGTCTATGTAATGGATAAAGAAAATCATTTTTGAATTTCAGCTGCCCTCTTTCTTTGCAACTAGTCATTAGCTTACCTAGTTGTAGTGGAAATTGACGGTTCATGAAATTACATTCTTGGTTTATCAGAAACTATAAGGACCTTCAAGGCCTAGCGAAAACAGCAAAGAGCACCTAGTATGCTGTAAACATCATTCTTTCTCCAACCTATCTTTGAACTTAATGAGAAATCTTTTCTGCCTCCTCTCTGCATTTATGGATCTAAATTCTTTGTTCACATGTCTAACAGGACAACTTTGTCAAACTTATGGTGCAATATCTTTGTGTTGAACAGGCTGTTGAATTCTTTAACAAATGCACTACAGTCATCAGGAGTGGATTTGTCACAAACCAGCATCTCGGTGCAACTTGATATAGGAAAACGAACAAATGGCAGAAACACTAATACAACCTTTAATTTCAAGGTTCATCCCTGAATTTGTTTGCATTAGTATTCCTTTTTCTTCTTTTTCCTGGGGAAAAAATTATCCCTGTACAATCCTGTCCATACGAATATGTGTCATACATGCAATTTTCTTAAATTCCTTACCTATGACCTTTCAGGACCCAGACGATGCCTCTGGCCTAGACTATGGAGCTCCTTTGAATGACATTGAGAATTACGAACATCCTCAGAAAAGGTTCAGAGCTGATTAGACCTAGTTCCATTGTTGATTTTTGATTTGGTAACATTCCCAATTTCTTTTGTTTTCCCTCTCTGTTTTTGGTAGAGAGGGAACGAGTTTCAGTGTCTTTCCGACATCCACTTGAAAAGTCTGCCTGCATCAAATGTAGATTGTATATGCTTCGTCAGTTGGAGCCTACAAATCTTTGAACTTCCTCAAATTTTTATTCATCTGCTGCAAGACGTTCTAGTGAATTGACAGCAGAAATTTTCTTCTTCCTTGCGTTTTTCTGGGTATCAACATCATCATATCATGCCTTTTGAAGCTCCCCATTTGTTTTGCATGGGCCTCCTTCACATAGGATGAGAACTTGTTGCATGTTAATCATTAGTTTTATAACTATCTTCATTTGTTAATTATATATATATATATATTTATTTTTTGAAATTATAAATTTTTCCTCTTTTAAGTTTTTGCATCAAAAGAGTACCTTTCTTTACTCGTACATTTCTAATACGAGTATACAAAGAATATTTACATTTGTATATTTGTAGAAATAGAACGTTGACGTTCAATCAAAATTTAAATTACTAGATGTTGAAATGGAGTCGGGGCTGTAAATGTTATACATTTAGAGAGGAGGTTTTAGTAATTTCGAACGAGCGGAATATAGTTGGTAATGTAAGTAGTTTGATTTCTTAAAATTATATTGTCATTATCCTTATTATTACATTGACCTGTCGAGACGGCCAGAACTCTTGTGCCAGTACAATAGCCCTCTGGATGCCGTTCTGGGAATCGCATGCTATCCTTCTTGGTTAGACATAAAAAGACAGGAAACATGAACATTATAAAAAGATCCCAGAAATACCAGGAACGCTGTACTGCGATGACATTCAACAACTTTACTCATGTATTTCTCCACTCATTATTATGTTTTTATTTTTTTTGGGTAGTTAAGTTAAAGAGGGTGTTGGGTAAATTTATAAGTTGTTTAAGGGTCCATTTTGATCGAGTTTAAATTTATGAATTCCAAGTTCCTACTTTGAATTTGTTTGGATTATTTTTTAACTTTGATTTTTTTTTTTTTGTTTCAATCCTTCTAATATAGAGTAAGTTGAAATATTCTAAATCAAATCTGTCAATCCAAATATAAAGTTACATTTGGATTAACGGATTTGGGTTTGAAAAAATATTTTAAATTACTTGTCGGAAAAAATATTTTGTGAAAAGTTAGGAGTTTGTAAAATATGAGGAGTGTTTGGTAAGAATTTTTTACGAAAAAATAAAAAAAGAAAGTTGATAAGATCACCAAATAAGATATTATGGGTCGGTTATATTTATTCCACAGGAAATAAGGATCGTCTGGAGTTATTTTTCAAGATTCTGGTATATGTTATATGTTGATAGCAACGGCTTCCATGCTTTATATTTTTATTTTACCTAAGCATACCAAATTTTATTCTCATAGCTAGACTGAACATTTTATAAAAAAAATGCCAACTCAATTCTTTTTATAAATAATTTAGGAAAAATTTTATTTTTGGTCCCATATATTAGGTCCTATTTAATTTTGATTCCACCCATTATAAAAATCTTAATTTCAGGAAAATATTTTTTGATTTGTATCAATTTTGATCATAACGTCAAATAATTGACGGAATATGTTAATTTCGTTAAAGAGGTGCACATGCTTCTCACATGATGCGTATTTGGGGAGAAAAATATACAGAAAAGGGGGAAAAATTAGAAATTAGGGTTCTTCCACCATTTTCTCTCTTCCAATCCAACTCCAACTTTAACTTCTGAAAAAAATGGCGTCATTCGACTTCTACAATGGAAGATCCATCAATATGTACATGCAAAAAAAAAATCATACATGGCTCCTTCGCAAAATAAACAAAATGGAAGAAGAAATGTCCAAAATGAGAAAGAATGTGAATTTCTTGCACAAAATGAAGAAAAAAAAAAAAAGTGGCTGAAATAAAGAAGAAAATGGGTAATCGTTTAATTTTGGGTCATGAAGGCTCATTCTTCTAGTGATAATCTCTTCTTCTTAGCATCTTGGGCTGAAAATGTATGATTTCCTCCCCCCAAATACGCATTCAATGATACCATGTGAGAGGCAGACCTCTTTAGCGGCAATTAACGTATTCCGTCAATTATTTGACGGTGGGATCAAGATTGAGATAAACTAAAAGATACTGTTCTGAAATTAAGAATTTGTAATAAATTGGACCAAAATTGAATATGACCTAATATATAGAATCAAAAATAAGATTTTTTCAATAATTTATATAAACACCTCTTGAAATTATTTTTAATTACACAGACTCCTT
>NC_026152.1:3019231-3022408 GCF_000512975.1 Sesamum indicum
AATATCTTTTAAAATGTTTGTATAATTAAAAATAATTTTAAGGGTGTAAACATAATTTATCCTATACGTGGGAAACCAAATTTTATCTCAATTCAGCATATATTTTATTTGGCAAAATATATATTAGAAAAGCAATAAAGCTTATATATATATATATATATATATATTTGGTCAATGAAGCTAATATTTACAAATAAGAATTGTGGTTTAAAGATTTGAAAGTTGTTACTACTTCCAAGTCCTAACAGCAACAGCCCAACCAATCATTCTCACTCTACCTAATTTGCCATCAATGGATATTCCTATATGTATGAATATGAATATGATATTGGTAAATTGCACCCAACTCCTTTAAAATTTGGTGTAATTATAAATATTTTTTATTATTTAAACAATTATCAATATCTTTTGATTTTAATGGTCGTCTAACAATTAGCCCAATTCGTTAAGTTTTCATCTATTTTTCTGTGGTGAACTCACCAAAATGCTCATGTAAATTATAAATTATAAATTTATTTATTCTTTCAAATTTTTTGATTTTTTATGTATTAAATGGATACTTTTTTTATAATTTTTATATTTTCCATTTGATCATTTATAAATTTTAAAATTTTTAAAAAATAAACAAAAAAATATTATAAGAATAAAATTAAGTATTACATAATTTCACCAAATATCAGGAAAATATTTGTAATTTTTCAAATAACGAATAAATAGAGATATCATTGTAGTTTACCCTATAATGTATTATTCTTCGCATGCTAAAACTCATCTCACCTAATTATTCACTACCCATTTAATTTAATTAACCAAATAAATTAGCTCTTATTTTAAAATTTAAATTGTTAGATATATAATTTTTTAATAAATAAGTGGTAATAAAATTCAAATTGAAACATTTGACTATAATATTATATTAAACAACCACTTTATTTACACTTAAATCATTCAACAAGATAATAACATTAATAGAATTATATATCTTATTAATTCAATTAATAAATTATTGATTGCAAAGAAGTAGAATAATTACGCTAATATATAATGGAAACATATTATTTACATAATTAATTAAGTAAATAAATTAAACAAATATCAGCAACCCAAAATCTTGATTTTTTTTTATTTTTTATTTTTGTAATATTTTCATTCTTTCCCTCTCTATCTTTTGTCCTTTCTTTTCCCTTTTGCCCTTTATTCTTCTCGATTTCCTTGTAATTTCACTGCACCGTCGCCGGCGCCATTCGCATAAACTATTGTAGGAAGGCACCGAGAACGCGGAAGAACAGCCGTTCCGGGAACTGGATCAGCCGCGTTAGTCTGATATATCGGTGGATTCATCAAAATCTGCTTCGATCCACGCTGATTCGCACTCGGGCGCGTTGCGGCATGAAACTATGGAACGGAGGGCATCGTCCCCGTGTTATTTGTAATGGGTTTTGTTGCTCTGGGGAATTAGTTGAGATTTTTTTTGGGTTTTAATAATTTGAGTTATCTGAAATACTAGGTGACTATCGGGTGCTTAAGATTTTCGTTCTCATTTCTTCATCCCAATTAACGTACAAATAATCGGACTGAAAAAAACGGCTATTGCGTTTTGTTGGAAATGATTGGGGCCGTCCAGTTAGGCTTATTGGCGGCCTGTATAGTTCTGTTTGTGCCCATGGGTATGGCGGGATGGCATTTGAGCCGTAACAAGATGTTATTCTTCAGCTGCGCCCTCTTTATTACTCTTGCTGTCGGTGTCCATTTGATGCCTTATTTCCCTTCCATTTCTGTTTTTCTCTCAACGTCAGAGGTAATTTCAGCTCCAATTTCTTTGTATCATGATTCCTGCATTTTTTCTCTGCATAGTGTCATGTATGGCAATACTAGAGAATGTGATGATGGCCCTTTTGATAATCATGAAATTGGTTGCAAGAAGTCATGGCAGTGGATCAAGTCGGATCAGGTTGCTAAATGTGAGTTTCAGAAGTTAAAGAAATCAGATGCATCGGATTTGTTAAATGGGTCGTGGGTAGTTGTTGCTGGGGACTCTCAAGCGAGGTTAGTGGTTGTTTCGTTGCTAGAGTTAGTTATAGGATCAGAGGGCATGGAAAGAATCAAAGGGGATTTGTTTAAGAGGCATAGCGATTATTCAATGATGGTTGAAGAGATTGGAATGAAATTGGATTTTTTTTGGGCTCCATATGTTGCGAATTTGACTGAACTGATGTTACAGTTCAAGCGAAATAAGAATTTCCCGGATGTTATGGTGATGGGGGCAGGTTTGTGGGACATGCTGCACGTGAACAATGCTTCGGATTATGGCATTTCATTGCGGATGTTGAGGGATAATGTTTTGGCTCTTTTACCAGTTTCTTCAAATTTGGATGCTGGTGGCGGAGGAATGAGCGAGTCTAAGTCTACCCGCATTTTGCACTTGTTTTGGGTTGGTATGCCAACGTTGATAACATCAATGTTGAACACTGATGAGAAGAGGGAGAGGATGACTGATGAAATGTGCAACTCTTTTGACAATGAGCTTTATGGAAGCAAGATTTTGCGTGAATCTGGTGGACCACTTCTAAAACTTGACATTCGTATGTTGAGCGACTTATGTGGACCTCCTTGTACAGCTGATGGAATGCATTATGATGGAGTTGTTTATAATGCTGCAGTGCAAATAATGTTGAATGCGTTACTCATTGAATCTAATCAAAAACCAGAGTGATAAAATTTTGTTTGCTATTGGACCACAGGAGAATTGATTGTCATGGAGGAGTAGAAGGTTGATTGACAATATTTGAAATTTTGTGGAGGTTGATTCACTCTTGATAGCCAGATTTTTCAGTGTTTCAGACTTTCAGCTGCTTGCCCTTCTAACCTTTATATGACATTAATCAAGTCCACATCAACTCGGTAAGATTTTATCATCATAGATTAGGTGGAAGGTTTTTCCCTTTTACTTCTTTCTGTGCTCGCCCAATAGTCACACGCACGTGATATTAGTTAGAGAAGCTACTTCGTCTCACGTCCAATTTTGATGTGAAGACATACAGTGTGTTGTAATAGTTTCCTAAACACATGCTTTCAACAGTAAAGAGGCTAGTTAAGATTTTCTTTCCAACTTTATTTGATTGGACAGAGTTGCGTATTCATCCTAAAGATTGTTTTTCCTATGCTTTCACTAATTAT
>NC_026152.1:3022434-3053635 GCF_000512975.1 Sesamum indicum
TCTTACCTCTATTCTGATTCATGCTGAAACTGGTGTTGGCATTTTCTCGAGATATTTTAGTGTTTCCTTGATACTTTGATTAAATTCTCTGAGCATATGTAGGTATTTTTAATAGCAGATGATTTGATCGGATGTCTCTTGCCTTGGTTCCTGTCTGTGCTTGCTTATACCTTGTGAATTTCCAAGCATGTAACTCCGAAGTTGAATTTGTTATGTCGTTTTGGGTGGCTACATGCCATTGCCAGCCTTATGGAAAGATAAGACATTATATGCAGTGGCTGTATATCAGTGCTATGTTGTTTGACTAGAGAAATGGTTATTAGATTGATGGAAAACCTTTAGAATGCCTTCCAGAGGGGAAGGGGCAGAACTAGATGTTGCAAGTTTAAGCTTTTTGTGAAGGAACTGAAACAAGGGGGAAAAGAGGAAAAATCTGGGCTATGTTTGTTGTTTCAGGGGAATGCTTTTGTTCCCCTGTTCCCCCAAATATGATTTGAAACATTTAATAGATTTCTCCCAAATCACATTTTTCTCTTTCCCAACTAAATAGTGCTAAACCTTTTACTGAAAATTAGGAGTGACTGTGGGTTAGACTTGTTTACCGATGATGTATTATAGTTGACAGACGAGGACCTCAAGATCAGCCCATGTGACTGATGTTTCGAGGAGTTCCTGGATAGTTCAGCTGATGCTTATATCTCCTTTGACTTAAGCTAAGGTTGGTTCTTGAATCCAGGAGAAGATAAGGAAAAGAGAGAAAGGATAAAATAAAGTACCAAACACAAGTGTAGGATGTTTCTGAACGTTTACTGTTTCTCAGTATTGCATTGTAGAAAGTGCACCAAGATTATTTCTTAGGATGTTTGGCCTTCTGCAACAGTTGCGCATGAAGTTTGAAGGTTTTCTGATGAACAGACGGACTGAATAGTTCTGCTTTTTTATATTTACAAGAGATGCAAATCAACGTTTTGGTGTCTGACAGGTTGATGCTATAATGTGTAGTTTGGAGAAATATATCCAGGGATTTTTCCGAAATGTCCTTTTGTACACTTGAAAATTTTCAGGGCATTGGCATTGGCTTTGGCATTGTGAATGTTCTGCTGTATTGGTTTGTGGGATGTTTCTAAACTGTTTGCAGTCAAGAATACATCTCCATATCAGATATATTTTAACATTTTTATTTAAATTCAAAGGATAAACATAAAAAATAAATTTACTCAAAGGATTTCACACCCTCAACAATGGATATCAATGCACCTTTGTAGATGGAACACAAACACCTCACATGACTCATTGCAACTTCACGTCACTGCACTACAATTCACAGGACACTACAATATAATTACGGATAATTATATTAACATCTTTGGACTTATGATTTGTTTATATAAATCATTTATCTTTTGAATTATTATACATGTATATACTAGAATCGTCAATATCAGTTATACAAATTATCTTTATTTTTTGAATAATTATACATACATTATAAAAATATCAATATTATTGCACAAATAGCCCTCGCTTTTTGATTATCTAGGGTGGTTTATGTAATTATACAAAAGATAGATGTAGTTTGTGAAAATTGACCATAAGTTCCCATATAATTAATTATGGATTAGTTAAAATTAGCTCTCTTGAGTTTTGATATAATTATAAATATCTTACTGTTGTTTGAGAAATTATCAATTTTTTTGATGTTTGATGAAATTATGTAATCCTTGAATAGAGGTCTGAAAATAGCAACTCTGCTCTTCTTTTTCTTGTTGTTTTTTTTTTTTTTGAGAAAAATTGGAGAATTGTAGAAAAAGCTAACAAGGTGAAATTTCTTTTATACCCTACTTATCCATAATTTTCTTTTAAAGGATAAGTAAAATTATTTTATAGGCTAGAAGGCAATTATAAATTAATTTATTACAAAAAACTTAATAAATTAACAGAACGAGCTAGTTATTAAATAGACGTTAAAATCAAAAGAATTTTAATATTTTTTTAAACCACAAAATATATTTAGGATGATTCATTGTAATTTACCCTTATTGGTCAAGAGCCATAGAGTTCTTTTCTTTTCCTTTTTTTTTTTTTTAAACAAGCAATATATCAAATTAACAAGTACCTTTTGAACCAAGACAACAGATATTAGAGTTACATCATTTTATTTTAATAAATTTTTAGATTAAAAACTTTTAGGTTAACTTTTTTTTTCATTTTATCATCAATTTGAAGACAACTTAATGTAATTAGAAAATTAAATAACTTTCTTGATCACATTAAAAGATAATTTGCCTTAACAAATGGAGCTCATGTGATTTTTCACCATGGCATTGGGCTATGTTTCCTTGAAAATTGGGCTTCTTAGTTGAGCCCAAGTTTTCTATACATTCTATGGCCCAAAATATATCTCGAACAGCGCTAGTTGCTCTCTGCATTCAGATTCCGAATTTCTAGGGTTTTAGTGTAAGGTTTTGTCCTGTAGAAGATGAGGAAGCTGAAGTTTCATGAGAAGAAGCTTTTAAAGAAAGTTAATTTCTTGGAATGGAAGAGAGAAGGGGGTCAGAGGGAGTCCCTAGTAATTCATCGCTATCACGTTACCGGCAGAGACGACTACAAAAAGTAAATTTCAAATCCCATTGGTTATATCCATGTAATTGGCTGCCTAGTTGCTTTTGAGTGTGGGTGAAGTTTGACTGATAATGTTTTGAGATGAATTGCTGTAATGGTTTAGGTATTCGAGTTTGTGTAGAATGGTGCAGAAGCTAGTGAACATACTGAAACAGATGGATCCGAGAGACCCTTTTCGAATTGAGATGACTGATGCACTTATTGAAAAGCTGTGAGTTTTAGGATTGGAAATTCAGTTTTGGAATCGTTGATACTTTTCCAAATATAGATTATTGTGGTTTTTTCAACTGGAGTTATTTTTATTTACTAATTAGTATGAGGGAGAGTTGTAATTTGTTTTTAAAAGTTTTCTCTTTTGATTTTCCATCAATTTAGGTACAACATGGGGGTGATACCATCCCGAAAAAGTTTAGCTTTGTGTGAACGGTTGTCAGTATCATCCTTTTGCCGGTAAGTCAGGTGTTAATGTGCAGGTTATTGCTAAGATGTTCTTTATAAACAAAGCCATTAGTTGTCTTTCCGATCCAATTTTTTTTAAGAAAAACCATCAGTTGTCCAGTTATAAATTCAAGACATTAAAATTTTTGATTCTACATATGGGGTTAAATAGTGCTCTAGGTAGGGGGTTCTGATTACAGTAATCTACGAGAAGATAATGATTTTGCATGAAGAAAACTTAGAGCGACTCTTTTGCTTGGATTCTCAGTGAAGTAGTATTGCAAATGCTAATATGATATGAGTGGTTCGTGCAAAATACTGTTTAGGACCTAGATCTTGGTTTCTAGTCATTCTGTGTTGGAAAAAAATCGATGCACTAAGTGATGGCACAGAAATAGCACCAACATGTGTAATCTGTCATTAAAGAAACCACAAATAGTGTGAAATCAGATCTTAAGTGTGCTTTTCTTGGTGTCTTTCTATTTGCTTCAGGCGTAGGCTTGCTACGGTCCTGGTGCGGCTGAAGTTTGCAGAACACTTGAAAGAAGCTGTTACATATATCGAACAGGGTCATATTCGCGTAGGGCCAGATACTGTTACTGACCCAGCATTCCTCGTCACCAGGAATATGGAAGACTTTATTACATGGGTGGATACCTCAAAGATTAGGAGGAAGGTCTTAGAGTACAACGAGAAGTTGGATGACTATGATGCCATGAACTAACACTTCAATGCTTTCTTGGGATGGCTTTATGGGTTCCTGTCTTGCAAGCAAGATTTGTGGATAGCAGTTCTGTAGAATTTGAGAGTTCTTATATTTTTTACATACTTTATCCTTTATCTTTTGTATTTTTTTATGATATTGCTTTGCCGGTATCAATACCTTATTGGTATCCACATTTTTGTATCAATGCAACAAATGTGATCTCAATTTTATGCCAGTGCCTATAGTATTGTGCATGGAAGTGATCAAGAAAGCTCTTCATGCAATTCACTATAACTTCTGTAAAGTGAATTCCACTATTCATACAAATCAACCAACTACACAGAGATAATAACACAATTCAAGAATCCTCAGGAGGAGCTAGTCATCTGTTCAAGTGGATTAAGAACAGCCCCAGTAAAAAAGACAACCTTTGAAGCCTCTTCCCTTACCATGAAGATGAAAGGATGATCAGCCCGAAAACTTGCTGTGGGAAATGTAGCAGAAAAGAGCACAAAAGTGGTTGCAGTGCTGGCTGCTGCTTCTGTGCCCTCCTCATTCACTTCAATAAACGACTTATGAAATATTTTAGAAATACAGAGTCTGTTGCTACAAGGGGGATCCACCATTTCGTTGAACTCAGCAAGATTTGTAAAGGGCAAATCTAGGCCGAGGTTTTTGACAATTCTTGATGCTTCAAACTCATACGAGAACTTGAATCTGGGGATCCAAAATTCAGTCAGTTCCTCTTCTCTTAAATCAAAGTTTTGACTGAAGAACTCAGGATTGGAACGGAACTTTTGAACTAGGTTTTGCAATCCATCAGTTTTCGCTGGAAGAAAGAAATACATAGAAAATTTTCGCATATCTTGGCCATTTTGGTAAGGCATTTGAAGAATTTTGTATTCACTGTTCTCCCCGTAAAGATGTTTCTCATTACACCTGCTGGTCATGAAGGGAACACGGACTTCCTCTCTGTTGAGAAGGTGGAAAATCATAGTTTTGGTCCTCGTCGTGTCAAAAATCCTATTCCATGCTCCTTTGAAGTAGAGTGCATTTGTAAGGACAAGTGCAGTATCCTGGTTTAGAGATCCGAGTGGAAGGATTTCTTTGATCAGTCCACCAGTGATACTTTCAGCCCATGAATTTACTTCATCTCTCACTTCATCGGCCTTCAAAAACACAAGCAAATATTGTGATGAATCAGATGAAACACAGTCATCCTGATGGATCATTCTTATACTATAAAAGACGACAGAAATCATGTAGAACTCAGCTGTTCCCAACAGAAATTGTGCTATAACATAAGGATGAGATTGAAGCTGCAGTGATAAAAATTACCAGGCAACAATGCCTACCTTATTTGCAAAATCAACCTCTTTCACCTGAGTTTTGAAAACCTCTTCAGCCATTGATTGAAACGTAAATCTCAGACCCAAAGAACGATCAACCCAAGTTCCGTTAGCAAATGATACCAAAGGGCCCGCAGCAAGATTCGTATCATCTCTGCGCACTGATAAAAGGGCAACAAGTTTTGAAGAGAGCAACTTAAGGTTGTCAAGATTTTCAGATCCCAAATGCAAAAGAAACTGCTCCAGAGTCCGGCCAGTCGAACCTGCAGCAACTAAGGACAGCAATACTTGGAAAGATAAGGGGGAGAGTACTGAATTCGACCCTTTTTCAGCTTCTTCCTGCAGAACCAAGTTCGCTATCCGAAGGCAGAAACTTGAGTTGAAACCGATGTTCATTGTCTCGTGAGTTGAGAGTTCGAGTCATGACAATCTTTGCAGTGTCTGATTGCAGTCATTTATAATATGTTATCCTGCGGAATCATGTATATTGATTATGGATGGTTTACTTTGTTGACTCTAGTATTGAGGTGGTTGTTCCTCATTTATAATGGGGATAATTACACTTTCCTCCCTTAATGTTTGATCTAATTACATGTAGTATTCCTAGTAGTTTGGCACATTAAATTTAGTACTCTTGAAGTTTGCTTCCATTAACATACAGGTCATCCATTAGTCAAAACTGATTGAATTTGCTGATAAGCAAAAAAATTGAATGAAAATTAATATTTATCTTCGATTGACTTATTGTAGATAAAATAAAATTTTTCTCAACTAAACTACCCTTATAATTATGAAAATATACCTCCTCATGTAGATTAACATGTGAAAACGTATGGGGATAGTTTGGTTATAAAAAGATGTATTTGATGTGCAATAAATCTATCAGGGATAAATATCAATTTGTATTCGAGGTTTTTGTTCATTTCAGCAAATTTTATGAATTTTGACTAATGGAGAGACCTATTTATTAGATATAAGCAAATATATTGGGTGTTGACGTAATTTTTCAAATTATAAAAAATCTACATATAATATACCAATTTTTAAGAAGAGAGTGTAATTATCCCTTTTTAGAGTATATTATCTGTCAGATCCATTTACGTAGTTAAGAGTAGATGGTTGAAACTGAGGCATTAAGCAATCTTTCTTTAACATTTTATATTGGGACAGACGATAATCTGATGCCATGTAGCTATTATTCTAAAGAGATGGCAGTAGCGTAAGTTGATCGATTCTCTTACACAAGGAAACTATTGAAGTTGCCAAGAGAGGTAGGCCCTCTACGAATGTCAGATTGAGAGTTCCTATCAACGCGATATAGTAACTGAACCACAAATCACGAGTGTTGGGAATAGTTGAATTTAATTGCGTATTAATTTTTTGTTGAAAAAGAAATTTCTATTATTATTATACTTTGAAGCTGCTTAAATGAATCTCGATTGAGACAAAAGTCATAACTTTTTGTCATTTTTTTCTTAACATTCTCAACTTTTACACAACTAACTTTTCAACTTTTATTACAACTTATTCAAAGCAAAAGCTATTGCAAAAAGATTCTTAGCCCTTCAATTTAGATGATTAAGGTTCAAGAATCTAGCCAGCTTCTCTCTTCAGCATACAGAAACCTTGCACGAAGCACTTCATAATCAAGATCAACACTATATATCATGATATATATTACCAGATTAATCCACATTATGAACTATATTAAGGTCCTAAAAATCCACATATGAACTATGTTTCACATCCGAGATCTTCTTACAGCAACAATTTCAATACATGCAGACAGAGTAAAGACATAATACAACATGGAAATAAAGTAATGAAGTTGCTGATTTTATTGCAAGTATGATCAGTTCAGTGTAATTATACATGGCTGCTATATATGTAACTGCAAAATCAAGGGGAGCTTGTTTTTGATGGTGAAGAAGCATCACCCGCCGGTGGCACTCCGGGGAAGCCAGGGGTCGGCTGGAACGGAAAAGGAGGCAGAGGGATTGGGAACACTGGCGGTGGCGGCGGCGGTGGAGATGGTGTCAGCCCTGGAATTGGCGGCAGGTGGAAGAAAGGTGGCGAAGGCGGAGAAGGGAAAAGCGGAGGTAATACCGAAGGCGGAGGAGAAGGGACAAGCGGAGGGAATATTGACGGTGGTGGAGAAGGAAGAACCGGAGGAATCAGAGAAGGTGGTGGCAGAAGAGGATTTGGAGGAAAAAGACTAGGTGGATTGAGTGGATTTGGTGGAAAAAACAAAGACTTGGGCTGATTAATCTCGTGGTTCGACAATTCTGATGCTTTAAAATTAGTAGCAGTCTTTTTAGGCTCTGCTGGTGGCAGAAATGGGATTACAGGGAGTGGAGGCAGCCGGGGCAGCTCAGGCAGAGGCGGCAAGTTCGGCAGCTGCGGCAGCGGTGGAAGGTACCGTCTTCCGGTCGGTGGATCTGATGGTGAAGGATCTTGAAGTGGTGGTGGAAACAAGGGATCATTAGGATTTAGGACAGATGGCTTGTCAGCACTTTCAAGATTCTTGAAACTACTGATACTCGGTTTCTGATTACATATTTCAGGCTGTTTCAGTGGCTTGAACGTGAAGAAACCTGCCGAGAAAACATGCGTCCCATGTTTTCTTGTCTTGAGACTTAAGCTCGACGAGGCTGCGGTGGCTGCCACGGCGCAAAAGGGTTCGTTGCTGCTGATCAGCTGCACAGCACATTTCTTGATTTTCTTGACATGTTTACTGACAGAGAAAGGGAGATGGACTCTGAATTCTCCATTCTTGTCTGTTTTGACCACTTGTTGGAAACTCGGCTTTGAGCTTGTGGTCTTGCATTCTACTGCAACAGATGCACCTGAGGGAGAAGAATTCTTGAATCAAACTTTGATGTCTAAGTACTAAACTGAAATGGGATCCGACAAAAATGTAAGAAAATCACCTGAAATGAAGTGGCTGGCCTTAGGGAAATCCTGCTGGAAGCATGTGTCACAGTAGACAGTGCCAACAACAACAGCAGATGGATGCTTCTTGTGGTGCTTACCCTCTGAGGAGATGGTGAATGCAACACAGAGAAAAATTATTGTCCAAAACCAAGACATTCTTGAAACTCCAAAAGACTAGAAACTCAAAGTCTTGTCCTACATATGTCTGAAGAATGAAATTTTGAGCAAAAGGGTTGGTCTCTCTTATAAGGGTCAGTGTTGTATTTTTGTGATTGTCTGAGATAGGGATTTATGGGATGCTTAAAACCCTTTTTTATACTAGGAGAGAGGAAGGCTCTTAATGTCAATCATGGACAAACAAGTGAACTGCAAACTATCAGCACTTACTTCCTTGGTAGCAAACAGGCAAATCAAACATTGAAATACCTAGCACACTCGGACCATCTGCATCCGATCAAATGATGACCGTACGATGCTAACTAATGAATTGCATCGGGTCCATTCAAGAATTACACCAATGGCTAATTTTAAAAAAAAAAAAAAAGGAAAAATAGAAAAGAAGAAAAACCCTAGTTTCTAGTAGTTTTGTTGATTAGTGAAGTTCTTGGTTGAGAATTGGGTGAAGGGACAGTTGGGGTCCCAGTTGGTTCACGAGACTCTTATAGTTGGCACAAAATTCATGATCTTCTCATCCCCTCCAAAATCCCATTTCTTCCATTACTTAGGTCAGAGACAAGTGTCATTTTTTCGGTTTCTTTTTTTATGATAAAATATTATACTATGTGGATATACCTCCATCAATAATAACTTATATTATATTAACGTAAAATTATCTATATTCACCATGTTTTCACATTCAATTCATATAAAAAGAACCCAGATTGTGGCTATATATATATATATATATATTTTATAACAAAAATAATACATTATTATTAATTAAAATAAATTGATTACAATTATTTCTATCGGATATCAATATCCAACAAATCATTACAACAGTCATACTATGATCAATAATATCAAATAGACTAAATCAAACCAATGCAAATACCAACACCTACTATTCAGTAGAAAGAACATCCCACGCATAAGCCGGAGTTCAAACCAATGACTTCTAACGTTATGGAGCTTCAATTTCACCAACTAAGTTAGTCTTATTTAAACTGACGAATTTATATATTTAACAAAAAAAAAAAAAACAAACTATTATATTAAAATTGATATATATCCATATTTATGGAATTCAAGCTCATAACCTTCCGAATCGATCAGCAAGGCTCATCGACACGTAACTATTGCATTTTGCAACTATATTTTCCTCTTTCTTAAATCATTATTTTCGGCATAATTTCGTCACTTATCGTAATACTGTCATTAAATTCGACTAAATCGAACTCCAGCTAATTATAAAATAAATAAATTTAATCAAGCCACAGGCCTTGTACTAAATAAAAGTGAAGTATCCAACAAAATGCAGTAACATTTATAATAATAATTGTTTGGGATTCAGAATTTTATTGATTTTGTGGTAGTTGTCCCGCAAATATTCGAGTGATAATGATAGTTTTGTCCACGGAATTCTCTTTCTTCACGGGTTCAACAAAATGGACTCATAATTTCACGTGGCATCTTCACGGGTTCACTCTCCTTTTTCCTAAACAAAATAAAAAACCAAATACTCCAACAATCATATATTTCACATAACACCCCCCCACCCACCAATGCCCCAACCATCAGATCATCCACATATAAATATTTGTATCATTTTATATGAGTTATTATAATTTATTTATCACTATTTATTATATTAAAATACTAATCAGCATATCGAAATAAACTATTGTAATTAATATATTATTTTTAATAAAAATAAAAATAAAAATTTTAGATTACATTCTCATGACAACTCTTTAATACATGGTAAATTCACGTTATATAGTTGCCAACAGAACTGCAATAAAAGAAATATTATATACTTTATATAGTAAATATTCTCTAATGCTATGTTTGGATGAATTGGATTAAAATTATGAATTTTATTTGATTGGATATATAATTATAAATCTAATTTTTTTTTTAAATATTTCATTTCTAAATTTAAAGTTGAATAGTAATAAATTATAACTTCTTTTAATATGACATCAATTAAAAAAGTTATTTAAATCAAATGCTATTATGTATCATTACCTTACACAAAAATGATATGTTGCATGCCATGTACACGTCATGTCAATTTTTGTTTTAAAGTGAGAGCGATTTACTATTATATATTAAATAAATTTGATTATAACTGTTAATATTAAATATTTATATTTAATTATAATTATCAATAATTATAATAAATTATATAACTAATCATCAACATCAAAAAACTTGTTTGATCAATAATTACTATTTAAAGTAAAATGATACCTACAATTAAAATATAGTAATAAACCCCATACATCAGTGGAGTTCGGACACATGACTTTAAGGTCATAGGCTCAGCTTCGTTGATTAAGTTAAACCTTATTATCATACCAGCAATATGAATTAACATAGGGTGATTGCGAGATAATCGTAACCAAGTCTGAATAGGCAGACGGTTATAAATATTATCGTGAAAAGAAGAAAGAAAAATTTTAGTTAACTAATTAATAAAATTTTGAATTATATTTTTTTTAATACTTTAAGTATTTTAAATTTTTTAATCATATTTTGTTTAATACTTAATTATTTAACTAATGTATTTCGTTTAATACTTAATTATTTATTTAAAAACACAAAGTAAAAGTTGAGAAGACAATAAGTATGACAAAATTACTGAATTACACAAACACCTTCTTTCTTTTCCAAAATTACAAATTCACCCAGAGAGTACAATTAATTGTGATTAACTACATGAACACCTCCCTGCGAACAAAAAACTTAAATAAATACCCTTGAGGTAAATTACATTGACACCGCATCAGGGGTGTAATTTTAATTTTGCAAAGTACATAAGGTGTTTGTGTAATTAGTTAAACCTAATTTCAAGATATATTTACCCTATAATTCAGCAAATAACCTCCTTTCGTATGAAAATTTTAATTTGAAAAATTTTAGATAATAAATTAAAAATATAATTTAATTCAAAAGTTCTCTTTAAAATTAAAAATCAGTAAAATAAGAAATAAGTTGCACTGAAAGTTGATCAAGTTTATGGAAGTATATTACATTTAGGTTCCTCAGTTATATAAGAATATCAAATACACCCTCTTACATATACAGAAGGATATATTTGGCCCAAAAAATATTTTCAAATAATGACTGAAAAATCAAAAGGATAAAATGGTATTTTCTTCTTTTGTGCTAACACATCACATTTTTTGGATCACAAGAGGTGTCATGTTGGGCAAAACTGTAGTCCAAGAGAGTGACAGTGTAATTATGCAAAGTACGGGAGTCATTTGTACAATTTGATTATTTTTTAGGGACTGTGCACATAATTATCCATTTTCCCCCTAACAAGCTAAAGTTACATGTATAGAATGATCCTTGATGACAATCAAATAAATATGATTTTACACTATGGTTAATTACAATGGTTAAAAGTAAAAATTTATGGTGAATATTAATTAATTATGATTGCATAATAATTATTACATTTAGTCATTATTTTTGCAAGTAAAACCAAAATATTTGTCAAAGCTAACAACTATGACAAAAATTTTGTCTATAGGTAAAACCATAACGAATGTTAATTAACCATGGTTAAATTAAATTTTCGCATCAGCTTTACTTGACTATGCTAGATATATTAATTTACTATAATTTTTTAAGTCGTGGTAATTTATAATATAGGGAATAATTAATTTTTTTGTAGTATGAACTAACTCTCTCTCTCTCTCTCTCTCTCTCTCTCTATATATATATATATATATATATATATTGCACTATACTACCAAAAAATGGTTGAAAGATGCTAATTACTAAGCATTAAGTTCAAGATGTATAGTAGGTCGAGTTGCACTAACCCAACTCAGAATCGGATTGAACCAATAAAAAAAGTGGGTTGGTTTGGCTCAAGCTTGCTTGAAATTGGGCTAGTCTTGGGCCAATCTTAGGAATCAACACTTGGGATCAGCCCAACCCAATAACCTAGGAGCACCTGATCCTGAACAGGTATGGGTCGGGCCTATTGCGCTTTTTTTTAAAAAAAAAATAATGGATGATATATAATTTTTATTTATTATTCTAAGTTGACTATTTTAATAGTTTTTTTTATACCTTTAAATTCTAAAAACTTTTATCTTTCTTGTTGTAGTTGGTCCGGCGCGCTTTTTTTTAAAAAAAAAATAATGGATGATATATAATTTTTATTTATTATTCTAAGTTGACTATTTTAATAGTTTTTTTTATACCTTTAAATTCTAAAAACTTTTATCTTTCTTGTTGTAGTTTTAAATTTTTAGTACTTTATGTCATTAATGCTCTTTGTTTTTTTTATTTCAAAATTTATTTTAAGTCCTATTATCATTTAAATTTATTATTGTAAGTTTGCTAGTCAAATTATTATTTGAGTTTATTATATATTCTTAACTATTATTTTTCTATATATACATTTTTGTGCGATTTAATTTATTATTTATATATTTCATAAAATAATTATAATTTTCAGTAATTGTTTATCATCCAAGCTTGAAGTGTGATTGGCCTATGCTTGGTCTGGGCATCAATTGGGCCGATCTATGAACTGGGTCTAGGTTTTAAAATGGATCTAATTGGGGCCCACTTAGAGATCCAGGACCGCCTTTAAAACTTACCAGAATAGTAGTGGGTCGATTCTAGACTTGATTTTTTTGGATTAATCCGTACCGATTCTAAGCCGATCCGACTTTCTGCGCAACTTTGAGCATTAAGTTAATTAATAAGTAGAATTCTTGCTAAATTCATTATTAATCTATACAGCAATGAATTTCATTATTGTGGACCTAAAATCCGACTCGTTCCCAATCTGGGATCCAACAGGTTGGATTCATAATATACTGCCAATTCTATATTTTCAAAAACAATATTGTTATCTAAATTTTGTAAATATGAGAAACAATATTGTTGAAAAACACCCAATTCTTCTATTAACTTATAAATATGTTCAGAGTTTAGTTTTAAAAATTATCTAAAATTCAAATTAAATATTTGTTACTTTCATATGTATTAAAAATATAAATATTTTATATCACTTATCTTCAATGCATTTCTTTGTCCCTTGATTTAATATTTGGGATTTTCGTTCTATAACTTTTAAATTAGTATTTCGATTCTGTATTTTTAGTTTTCACGATTTATTTATTTTTCTCGTCGAAGTTCACCCTTCTCGTCTGTGAAGGTGAACTCAGACGAAAAAAATATTGAAATTATAAAAATTAAAAAGACATCAAATTAAAATACTATTAACGCTATAGCAATTTGTATACCGTATCATAATTACAACTACAAGCATAGGATTTTCGCTAAGTTGCAGATTATTATTGATGAACTAACCCTGCATTGATGATGAACCAATCCTATATATATATAGTATTAATGTCATAATTATGAAAAATTCTAAATCGAATTTGGTTCGGCCAAATTTGAATTAATTATATAACAAATACAATACATTTATCGTGTGATTGATGTATAGTTTAGGAAAAATGATTCAATCACATGACAGGTGCAATACACTTGCTCTATAATTAATTTAGTTCATTAAAATTTAATTTGGATTAAAAAAAATTCATAATTACTACGTTTGATGAGAGAGCATAACATACATGTCTAGAAATGATCTTATACTCCCATTGTTAATTTGCATGAACCCAACTAGCAAATTAATGATGGTGGATGTAAATCCGATGATGTCCCCTCTCTACGCCCTCGATGCGTTGTCTATCAAAAGAAAGACGGCGCTACAAGAGAATAGCTAAATGGAGTAAATAAAATTTTTATTGTTAATTTATATTATTTAATATAAAAAATTTACATGTTAATAAATTTAGGGATGAAAATTTTCTTGCTATAGAATATAATAATGAATTATTTAAAATATATATTTGATAATATAAATTAACAACAATTTTTATTTACTAATTAGCTCAACGCTGATTTAAATTTTTGGATAGTTGTTATAAGCTATTTTCTCATTGTGAGAGTTGGTTTGACTTCACATAACATATAAATGCAAAAGTTTTCTTTTCTTTCTATATATATATATATATATATATATATAGGGTGAATAACAATTTATCTCTTATGATATTGCAAATGAGCAAATTATCCCTTCACAAAAAAAATAATTATTTGTTGCATGTACTTTTTAAAATGAAGCAATTTATCTCCCTATCTAAGGAGATAAATTGATTCATTTAAAAAATTTAGGGAGGTAAATGCATTTTAAAAAATATAAGAAAATAAATTTTTTTTTTTTTTTTCGTAAGAGGATAATTTGTTCATTTATAATATTATATAAAAGTTGTTGCATTTTTCCATATATATATCCAAGAATGGAGGAGGGTCTTTCTCAATATGATTGGAAAAACCTTAGAGTTGGACAACATGAATGAAATCAACTCATCTCCCCAAAGAGAAAAATGGTGTGGGCATGAATTCCTTTTCAAATTTCGAGGCTTCTGGTTTACACAAATATACCTTGAAGCCACGAAGAGAGTTGTTGAAACCTTCAAACCACTCCCCGGAGATGTAATTCTAGCTTCTTTCCCCAAGACAGGCACCACATGGCTCAAAGCTCTCCTCCACTCCATCATTCATCCCTCTCCATGCCATGCAAACCACCCTTTAACCCTTAACCATCCACACCAGCTAATCCCATCTCTGGAAACAGATCTTTACATTGAGAAATGGAGAGAGGTGGGTGGTATTGGTAGCACCCGAACCCCACAATTTCCTGTTGTTAAAGATCCCGAAAAAGCAAGAATCTTGTCCACACACCTACCGTACCAGATTCTTGGAGATATCCTGGATTCCTCTGACTGTAAGATTGTGTATGTGACGAGAAATCCCAAGGACACCCTCGTTTCACTGTGGCATTTCATGCAGAAATCCAGCGTTGTTGAGAAGGATGAATGGGAGATGGAGGTTGCGGTTGATCAGTTCTGCCGAGGGGTTGTCCCATTCGGGCCCTACTATGATCATGTCTTGGCTTACAGACAAGAAAGATTTAACAGGCCTGAGAAGGTGTATTTTCTTACTTATGAGGAGCTGAAGGAAAACCCTAAGTTTCATGTCAGAAAGTTGGGTGAATTCTTGGGGTGCCCATTTGATCAAAGTGAGAATGGAGAAGAGAAGATTGATGAAATTGTGAAAATGTGCAGCTTTGAGACTCTGAGCAGTCAACAGGTGAACAAATCCAATGAGCTGCCAAATGTTTTTCCATTGCCTTACAGTGCTTTCTTCCGGAAAGGTGAAGTTGGAGACCACAAGAACTACCTTGAACACAAGATGATTACAAAAATAGATGGTGTTACTAGGGAAAAGTTTCATGCCTGTGGTTATATGTATGGGATTTAGGTCATATGGGACCATCCAAATTGGATTGAATTTTCTATTATAATTATGTTGTATCTTTTATTCATTTTAAATATATATGTCATGTGCATTAAATGTTTTTTTTTTTAAATATAACTGATGACATAATTTTTATCAATATATGAGGTTGAATAGAAGAGGCAATAAGATATTCAATTCCATCCTCTTAATGTTTAATGTTTCATACATATTTTATATTTTAAAATTTTGTTTTTATTTTTCAGTTATATATATAATATGTGCTAGAAGTAAAAGTATATAGTTAATAGAAATGCAAGTATTTATTATCTAAGCAATTGGTACTTCTTTATTAGTGATGCGTTCAAAAAATGTATGAGTTCAATGATTTTGGACAATCGGTCAAGTATTGGGCTAAAGCGAATGCAAATTTTGAAGGATAGACCTGTAAAAAAGGCGCCAGCATTCCAAAATCCAAGTTAATATTTATTTAAGATTGAATAAAGTCAAAAGGTAAATAAATGTAATTGAAAATTGAGATATTGGTGAAAAGTACAAGAACACGTGATAATATGATTGTAGAGTTCTTACAAAATGTTTAGAGAGTGAGAGAGGTGTGAGAGATATGAGGGGGATGTCTAGAGAGTAAAAAATGTGTCATGAAGGTACCTAAGAATGTTAGAGAGTTTTCTGAAGGTGTCCTCGCATGGAGGAGTGAACCCGTTTTGTTCCCATATTTTAAAAAGATACCATTTTTGCTTAATATTGAACTTGTCTTTTATTGATAATAAATTATTTTTCTTAAAAATAATATATTTATTTCGAATAGTATTTTTCATATTTTTTTATAAATATTTGTCACTCATATCATTAAAATATTGAATACTAACAGAAAAATTGAACGTTTAATTCAATAATATCTCAACTAAGTAACATAAATGCTCCATAATACATAATAAATAAACTTGTATGATTGTCAAACAAATATTTTTTTATGAATTAATCATAATAATTAGATTTATATTTTTTTTATGATATATGAATAATATGTAGCAAACAAAATATGAAAATTCTAAAATATTAAATATATGAAAGCATATATTTTATTAGTGTCAAATATTCTTAGTGTGTGAGAAAGAGAGAGGGAGAGAGAGTTGTTCCTCCAGTGAAGTTGGAGCCGCTCATAAGCCAAGCCAAGCCACGCCTTTCTCAGGCAAGGTGGTGGTTAGGCGAATCCTTAAAGCTCCTGCTGACCTATATATCTTGTAATACAACATTAGACCAAACTGATGAATGAGCTGACCTAATTAATTGTGTAATTCAGATATTGATTCGGGTCAAATTATTCGATCTCCTAAGACGATCTCACTGTAGATTGACTAACTCTTCCGAACCAGATTTTGGGTCCCCTGAGAATAAAACACGAACCATGAGCTCGTCGGGCACGTCCCCGACAATGACCCTCCGACGTTCAAGTTAGGTTGATCGAGAGAAATGTATGCGATCTCAAAGTTCGAGCTCAATTAATGCACAACAGTTACCTTATTTATGGCGTATCGGGGTCTATTTATAAAACACAACTGTACGTCAAGTACTGGGCCACGTGGCCTTATCTTATCGGTGTGTGTTCTGATCGAACGGCTGTCATTGTCCGGGTCTTCGGTCAGTCTGTACGATCCGGGTCGGGTCCTGCGCGACCCGCCCGCTATGAAGCACGTGGATCCTGATCGCGTAATGACTAAAATACCCTTAATGAAGGTTAGTTTGGTCTTTTCGCAGGGATGGCATGCGTATACCCATCATTAGATATGGATCCGGATTTGAAAACATTCCTTTCATGACCGCTTGATAATGGAGAGAAACTTATCCTTTTGGTGGAGAAGAAGACAAGGCATGCAGTATGCAGTATGCAGTATGCAGTGGTGTTGATGATCATAACAACTCTTGCAAAAATACAACTTTTAGCACGAAACATGACGGTAATAAAATGTATAGGTACGTACGTATGGAGTCTGGTCCAAATTTCCAAAATGCATGTAATTTGATATATCCTCACACCCCATGTTCTTTAAAGTCCACGTTTCATGATGTCCTATCCTGCTAATAAATACTATTATCAAAAACTTCAATTTATGATTTACTTATATTCATTAAGACTCCTGGCGTTTTACGTTTATCCATAAAATAAAAGAGCATTATGCATCCAAGTGTATAAATCAAGAAATTTGCAACTTTTGTCCTATAATTTAGGGTACCATCTTTTGTGCTATTTTATTAATTTAATCTTTTCTTTTCGATTAATTTGGTCTGGAAACTACGTATGGCTTGCACATGAACTAAGGGGAATTTATTAAAAAAAATACAAAAAAAAAAAAAGTTAATAAAATAGAGTAAAAATGAAAGGGTTAGAAAAGTGAGTGGCACCGCGGTGCCATAATTTTTTATTTTAAAAAAAAAAATTCCTTATGTCACCGCGGTTTGTGTGATATTGTTTTTTAAAAAAAAAACATTTTTTAATGTGTCACCACGGTGACAAATTTTTTTTTTTAAAAAAAAATTATTTTATTTTACGATGAATTGCTGTCAACTTCTCGTTAAAATTTCGACACTATTATGGCGAGTTGTCAACCATCAAATATACCGTTCGACTCTCATTAATGAGACGAACATTTCCCCACAAACAATTTTAAGTTTTATCAATCGTAAATAATGAATTTTTAGCACGAACACCGCACCTTTCGGCCGTCGATTCGCCGCCACCGAAGCATTCCACGATCACGAACAACCACCACTGGACTCGCCTCGACCTAACGGTTCTAACAAGACCAACCTAGTTCAATTTTATTAAATATTTGTTAAGATATGAAAATTTGAAGTTTTTCCGCCGAAAATTCGCGCTGAATCTGTTTGCTGCCACTTCTCCACCGTGAGGACGAATCACATATTAAGACCATAGCTGTTCGAATCCTGTCGTCCAGACGATTCCAACAAGACCAATCTTGCTCAATTTCATTAAGTATTTGTTTGTTCAATTTTTTAAATAGTTATAATTTTATTAAATTTTATTTATTTAATTATAAATAGTATTATTAATTAATTATAAATAGTATTATTAATTATTTAATTAATTATAAATAGTGTTATTAATTAATTAAATAGTATTATTAATTATTTAATTAATTATAAATAGTATTATTAATTAATTAAATAAAATTTAATAAAATTATAACTATTTAAAAAATTGAACAAACAAATACTTAATGAAATTGAGCAAAATTGGTCTTGTTGGAATCGTTTGGACGACAGGATTCGAACAGCTATGGTCTTAATCTGTGATTCGTCCTCACGGTGGAGAAGTGGCAGCAAACAGATTAACGCGAATTTTCGGCAGAAAAACTTCAAATTTTCATATCTTAACAAATATTTAATAAAATTGAACTAGGTTGGTCTCATTAGAACCGTTAGGTTGAGGCGAGTCCAGTGGTGGTTGTTCGTGATCGTGGGTCGCTCCGGTGGCGGCGAATCGATGGCCGAAAGGTGCGGTGTTCGTGCTAAAAATTCATTATTTACGATTGATAAAACTTGAAATTGTTTGTGGGGAAATGTTCGTCTCATCAATAGGAGTCGAACGGTATATTTGATGGTTAGCAACTCGCCATAATAGTATCGAAATTTTAACGAGAAGTTGATAACTATTCGTCGTAAAATAAAATAATTTTTTTTAAAAAAAAAATTTGTCACCGCGGTGACACATAAATTTTTTTTTTTTTTTTAAAAACAATGTCACCGTGGTTTGTGACCGCGGTGACATAAGGAATTTTTTCTTTTTAAAATAAAAAATTGTGGCAACGCGGTGCCACTTACTTTTCTAATCCTTTCATTTTCACTCTATTTTATTATTTTTTTTTATTTTTTTAATAAATTCCCCCATGAACTAAACAATAATTTTATTTTTGTAATTTAATTAATTATACAGGACTGAATATGTCAACCTTACATTACAAAACTAAAAAGTACAATTTAATTGAACATATGAAAGTCACATGCAAAATTTCTCCCAAAATAATTGGAAAATGACTAAATTTATAAAAAATTTAAAATTATAAATTAATTTATGAAAATCACTTTTATTACAAAATTAAAATTGTATTTTTCCCAAGTGAATCATTTTACACAAATAAAATTGAGTAATATTTTGTTCTATATATATGTCCAACATGAGAGGATGGTTTGTTCAAAATTCTCATATGAAAGCCTCAGACTCAGAGTTGGACGACAATGAAATCACCTCATCTCCCCAAAGAGAAAAGTGGTGTGGGCATCAATTCCTCTTCAAATTTCAGGGCTTCTGGTTCACAAAAACATACCTTGAAACCACCAAGAGAGTTGTTGAAACCCTTAAACCACTCACCGGAGATGTAATTCTAGCTTCTTTCCCCAAAACAGGCACAACATGGCTCAAAGCTATCCTCCACTCCATCCTCCATCCCTCTCCACAACATCAAAACCACCCTTTAGCCCTAAACCACCCACAAGAACTTGTCCCATCTCTAGAAACAAATCTCTATGTTGACAAAGGAACAGAATTAGATGGTGGCTATAAAAACCCGGAATTTCTGGCTGTTAAAGATCCCCAAGAAGCAAGAATCTTGGCGACCCACATACCGTACCAGATTCTTGGTGATATCCTGAATTCCTCCGACTGTAAGGTTGTCTACGTGACAAGAAATCCAAAGGACACCCTCGTCTCTCTGTGGCATTTTTTACAGAAATCCAGTGATGTTGAGAAGGATCCATGGGAGGTGGGGGCTGCTGTTGATCAGTTCTGCCGAGGGGTTGTCCCATTCGGGCCCTACTATGACCATGTCTTGGCTTACAGACAAGAAAGCCTGAACAGGCCTGAAAAGGTGTATTTTCTTACTTACGAGGATCTGAAGGAAAAATCCAAGAATCATGTCAGAAAATTGGGTGAATTCTTGGGGTGCCCATTTGATCAAAGTGAGAAGGGAGAGGAGAAGATTGATGAAATTGTGAAAATGTGCAGCTTCGAGACTCTGAGCAGTGTAGAAGTGAATAAATCAGAGGAGACGTCAAGTGTGTTTCCATTGCCATACAGTTCCTTCTTCAGGAAAGGTGAAATTGGTGACTACAAGAACTACCTTGAAGAGAAGATGATTGCAAGAATAGATAGTGTTACTGAGGAAAAGTTTCATGGTTGTGGTTTTATGTATGGGATTTGATTAAGTCAGTTGATGATCACTTTTCTTCTCCCTTAATTTTATTAAGGGTTTATGTTTGTGCTATGTTGAAATAAGTGACTTAAAGTTGAAAAAATATTTTTGTTATTTACAGCTTTTACTTTTAAATTAGAATAAAGCAACACTTAAACCTCCTTTAAAAATCCAAAACTATTCCTTCTTCAAAAAAATTTTAAAATTACACTTATATTCCTTTCAAAAATTTATTTTTTACATCTAATCCCTTTTTATTAAGATTTAGATAAAAAAATTCTAACATTAGCAAAGAAATTGCATAATTTTTTAATTTTACCCCACAATTTATATTCTTATGTAATAATTTTTTATTTATAAATTTTTTTTTTGAAATGATGCTAACATTACTCCACATATATATATGCATATAAATAAGGAACAAAATTAAATATTTATGTAACTTTTTTTGTGAGTTTTAGTATTTTCTTGTCCAAATTCTAATGAAAAAATATCAAGTGTAAAAGAAAAATTTTATTGAAGTGTAATTTCAAAACAAAATTTAGAAAAAATATAATTTCACATTTTTTAATGGAGTTTAAGTATATAACCCTTTAAATTAACTTGATTTAAAATATAAGTCATACACAACCTACCAATTTATACAATTTTTAAATATAATTCTATAAATATTAAACTATTTTTCCAAACACGATAATTTCAACTACTCGACTCACAACCCTTTTTACAACTTGACAAAAAAACTGAACCAATCGCTAACACCTCTTTAGACTGCTAAAGCATAATTAGAGATATCCTACGACTTGGCTTCTAATTGAAACCCCAAGCACCAGAAAATGACAATACGCTATTTGACATGGAGGCCACTCCCTCCCATATCACAAAGGATGTTGCAGCAAAAGCAACCGACAACTGATCGGAGGAAAAATTGTCGGTGACCGAAAACGTTGAGAAGAAATCAGTCTCTTTCGCGGGTTTTTTCAGCGCGAACCGTAAACTTACTGCTGAAAACAAGCTCAACAAATTCGCAGTAGATGGTCCCCTCACTTTGGGTTCCGACGACCTACTAGACGTTCGAAGCAAATTGGGGTTCTGCCTCGTCGGCTATGTTGCCAGCAAATTTTTCGGACTCAAGGCAATCCGCGCACTGTCCCATTCATGGGGAGCTAGCTTCCAGCAACACGAGAGTGGCTGGTTGATTTTCCGTTTTGCACGGGAGGAGGACAACCAACATATTTTGGCCGGTGGTCCATACTACGTTTACGGACGGCCGCTACTTTTGAAGCATATGTCGGCATGCTTCGAGTTCAAGGAGGACGACATCAGTCTCACGCCGGTATGGGCCACACTTCCGCTGCCCCTCGAATGTTGGCATCCTAATGCCCTTGGCACTCTCATTGCCATGGACTCTTTGACTATGAAGATGAAATGGGTTTCATATGCCCGTATTCTGGTTGAGGTCGATGCATCAAAGAAGCTCATCGACGAAGTGGAGTTTGTTATGCCAAATGGCATTACCCGAAAGCAGACGGTGGTATGAATTCACCCCCAAATTCTGCACAGCCTGCAACAGATTTGGGCACTTGAAAGAGACATGCCAAGGCCTACCGGTCGTTCCCCCTGCAGCCGTCCCTGCCGCTGCCACCCCTGTTGCTGCACCCGTTAAGCCGACAGAGGCAGCAAAGAAAAAGCCTACTGAATGAACGGTCGTGCTGAGGAGGAACAAGGGGAAAGCTACAGTTACCACAGCTAAGCCGACAGTGGAGGTGCAGCAACCGATCTCTCCACCGACCGGCAAGGTGGAACAGGGTCGGCTAACCATGAAGACACCACAGCCTAAGGATAAGGAGGTGGTTTCTCCGGCATATTCAGAGGGCTCATCAACTGATTCCCCGACGGCCACGCAACATGCAATGCCGGGGACAAAAACTGATGAGATTGCAACGACCGGCAGCAAACCGAGAAAGCAGACCGGAGGGGAGTCCCCCCTTCTATCCCCATGAAGATTGAATTTTGGAACGTGAGGGGCTTTAACCGGCCTCTCAAACACAATGTGGTTGCCCACCTCATTAAAAATAACCGGCTTTGCCTCTTGGGCATTTTGGAGACAAAGCTTGCACAATCATCAATCCCGAAGATTCTTAGCCGCTCATTTCCGGGATGATGCAACCAACAACTTTGACACCATCGCCGGCGAACGCATCCTTGTGATTTGGGACCCGGCAGTTATTGACCTACAACCGGTGGATATATGGCCCCAAGTGATTCACTGCCGTGCCACGAATAAGTCCCCTCAACTCTCATTCTATATCTCGTTTACATATGGTCTTTATTTTGTTGTCAATAGAAGGAGCATATGGGAGAAACTTTCTGATTTGGGACTAGCACCGAGCATGCCATGGCTTATTATGGGCGATTTCAACTGTGTGAAATCTCCCAAGGAGAAGCAGCTTGGAGTGGCCCCGACTTTGTATGAGCTTAAAGGTTTTGTGAACTACTGTGTAGCGCTTGGATTACTCGACGTTCCCACTACGGGCTGCTACTACACATGGTATTCCAACAATGAAAGCAACCCCGTATGGTGCAAGCTTGATCGGGTCTTATACAACAACGAATGGCTTCAGGCCGGTTTGTATTGCAGCGCCCATTTCAATCCACCGGGATGCCTCTCCGACCATTCTCCGGGTATTGTTTCTATTTTTGATCATGCACCCACTAAGCCAAAACCATTTCGCTTTTTCAATATGTGGGCAGATCATCCGAATTTCTTAGCTACTGTGGAAGCAAGATGGAACTTGAGCGTGGAGGGAACGCCTCAATTCAGCCTTTGTAGGAGACTAAAAGCACTTAAAGGCGCACTCAAGGCATTCAACCAGCAGCACTACAGCCACATCTCCACCAGGGCCAAAGAGGCTGAGCAAGCTCTACAAGATGCCCAGAGTCAACTTGAATCCAATCTGGGAGATGTGGCGCTACGAGACTCTTTGGGAGATCTTAGAAGGAAGGCCGTTTTTCTTGCCGAGGCCGAACGGCACTTCTTCTACCAGAAAGCCAAAATTCACTTTCTTAAAGAGAGGGACCGCAACACCAAGTTCTTCCATGACATTATGAAGAGGAATGTCACAAGGAATTCCATCGGGGCAGTCCCTAGGGCAGACGGGACTGTTATCACTGCTGCTGAGGATATTGCCCAAGAGTTCGTTGATTACTACAAATCACTCTTGGGCACCGAGGCTCACACCCTCCCTGTCGATAATGGTGTGTTTGAATGGGGCCTCATACTCTCCCCTGAGCATACCGGGAGCTTTGCCTGGCAGTCACGCCGTTGGAGGTAAAAGATGCCATATTCCATATTAGCGACAACAAAGCTCCCGGCCCAGACGGATATTCCTCGTGCTTTTTTCAAGAAAGTATGGGACATTGTGGGTGATCAAGTTTGCAGGGCCGTCTTGGATTTTTTTAGGAGTGGGCGGATGCTACGGCAGCTCAACCACACTAGCTTGTGACGAAATCAGATCATTCCACCTATGTTGACTACCTGCCGATTTCGTGCTGCAATGTCATCTACAAGGCAATCACGAAAATCATCTCGGACCGGCTCGCGCCCGCTTTGGAGCACTTGATTGACCGATGCCAAGCTGCGTTTGTAGGAGGTCGCCATATCACGAATAATATTTTCTTGGCCCAAGAAATGGTGCGACAATACTCAAGGAACTCGAGGAAATGGATTTCACCTCGATGTATTATTAATGTCGACCTACGCAAGGCGTTTGACTCGGTTTCATGGACATTTCTCGCCCGAGTTCTTCACGGGTATGGTTTTCCCCACTTTATATCTTGGATTATGGAATGCGTTTGCAATTCATCTTTTTCAGTGGCTTTGAACGGCTCCCTTCATGAGTTTTTTCGGGGGAAGAAAGGCCTAAGACAAGGAGGCACGATGGCCGGCCCTCTTCCTTCTTAGCATGGAATATTTCTCCCGACTGGTCAAGAGGAAAACATCTACTTCGGACTTCAACTTTCACCCCAAGTGCGAGAAGTTGAAAATCACACATCTCCTCTTTGCCGACGACCTCATGCTCTTCTCCTGTGGCGACCTCCCATCTATCCACATCTTGATGGAATGCCTCCAAGAGTTTAGGGACGCATCCGGCCTCACCGTCAATACCTCTAAATCAAGTATATTCACAGCAGGCAATCAAAATGAGGAGTTTGACGGGATTCTCTCTCGGACGGAATTTGTGAGAGATGAGATGTCGGTCAGATACCTTGGCATTCCACTAGCGGCACAGCGGCTTTCGGCCACCAACTACTCACCGCTTATGGATCAAATTGCCAACTGCATTTCGAAGTGGACGGACAAATCCTTATCTTATGCAGGCCAACTGGAACTTATCCGTTCAGTTATTCAGGGAGTGGAGTGCTTTTGGCTCCAAGTTCTCCCACTTCCAACGGCGGTCATCTAGAATATCCACCGATTTTGCAGGAATTTTCTATGGAACTCTAGGAGGGCACCGATCGCTTGGGAGGAAATCTGCCACCCCAAGGAAGAAGGTGGACTCGGTATTCGGCACATACAGTCTTGGAACGTGGCTCTCCTTGGCCGTGTATTATAGAACATCCACCGCAAGGCAGACACGTTGTGGGTGCAGTGGGTCAACGGTATCTACCTTAGAGGTGCATCAATCTGGGACTGGCAACCGAATAAGGGGGACTCTCCACTCCTTCAACGGCTTGCCAAAATCCGCAACAGGGTGGTCACTGGTTTTGGGTCTCCGGAGGCAGCGATCAAACAGATGACGAAATGGTCTACCCCAAAGGGTCTCCAAACGTCGATAGCTTATGAGTACTTCAGGCCGAAACTTGCGAGGAAGCCTTGGAAAGCAGCTATATGGAAGGCTTTTATCCCACTGAAGTACTCATTTATCTTGTGGCTTGGCTTGCGCGGTAGACTAGCTACAAGGGACAGATTTGGGTTCCTCCAAGAGGAGGATTTGTGCTCACTATGCATCAAAACCAAGGAATCGGCCAAGCACCTTTTTTTTGAGTGCCCGTTCAGCAACTTGGTTTGGTCATGCATTCGACACTGACTTAGTATTAACCGGACTATGTCAACCCTTCAAAGTGCGGTCAAATGGCTTAAGAAAGAGAAAACAGGTTCCTCCGTGCAGAACAAAACGCGTCACCTCGCTTTGGCATACACGGTCTACACACTTTGGAGGCATCGCAATGAAGTCATCTTTGAAGGCTCAACGCCTTGTCCCAAGGGGCTTATTAGTTTAGTCAATGTTACATTGTATAGGGTCCTTTGGACACTTTTCCTACACGATTTGATTGTGTCTTAATCTTTAGCGTGGGCTTTGTATCTCTCCGGATATGCCCGAAGTACATTATAAATATTTTTTGATGAATGAAACTTACATTTCACCCAAAAAAAAAAAAAAAAAAAAAAAAAAATTTCGATTTCCCCCAAAAAAAAAAAAAAAAAAAAAAGACAAGGAGAATCATTATCGCCTACAACCACAACCGTGGGCATCCTATGCTTTGCTTGCCTCATACTGACAAGGACAATAGACTAATGTAGGGACAGACTATAGACATCACATCTACGAATGATAATTGGGGGGTTGTCCAAAAAAAAAAAAGACAAGGAGAATCATTATCGCCTACAACCACAACCGTGGCATCCTATGCTTTGCTTGCCTCATACTGACAAGGACAATAGACTGATGTAGGGACAGACTATAGACATCACATCTACGAATGATAATTGGGGGGTTGTTGAGAAATAAATCCAAGTCCTCAAAAATGGTTGGAACAGTCCCTGCTTCACAAACAGGTTTAGGACCTGCTATATATTTCCCTTAAGCAAACTAGAGACCCATGCAACCATGTAATATATGCATATGAAATACCCATAATTATTACAATTACTTCCGCCTCATCGATGATGTGGAAAATTATCATTTTCACATACCGCGACAAACTATGGTACCGAAGAATAGGATGATAATACGCACATCTAAAACTAGACACCAGATCAAGCCTCAAACAATTAACTGGGGGAAGGGGCATAGCAGAGATCCTTCCAGATACCGAGCTGGGAGGAACCATCTATACAAGAAAGAGATGTAAAGCTAATCAGCATGATTACATGGAAACTAGTACAAACAGCACAGCTCTACATGCTCCATATGCATTTCTCCCTCCATAAAATTTGCAATATGGTGGTCCATGGTATTTGCAGGTCTCACAGACGAAACTGACAGCAATATAAGCATACCCCCTTTCAGTTAGCCCAAAACTAGCAATAGCTTTAACCAGGATTCCAACTTGACTGGGATCAACACCACCAAGTTTTACAACCTAGCTTCGAATTTGATTCGGTCCAATACAAGAAATTGGCAAGCACACATTTGGGCAATACAAAAACCTCCCAGAAGCTACCTTTTACTGCCAAACATTTGTTCAGTGTACCATTTATTTATCATAAAATGCCAGAAGCTGTTTCACATGATTTTGCCACGCAGCAACATTTTCTCCATCAACGGCAACCCAATCAACGACAGTAGAGGCTGGTTGTTCCCACCATTCATCAAGCTACAGAAAAACACCAATCAGAAAAGTTTCCCAAGGGTTGGAAAATCTTCAGCGAGAACACTATGAATTAGCAACAAGGCATAAAATCCAGATGTTTAAATCGACAGCATGCTGAAGTTAGAAAATCTATGGAACATTAACATGGAACCGTTAAGTTGTAAACTATTTGCATATGTACAAGAAGAATATTATTTGAAGTCCTGCAGAGTACTCACCAAACCTCCAACATATTTGCAGTCTTCCAGACATTTTTGTGCATTTAGAACTGCATTGCTTAGTTCAGGTAACCATTTTTCTGTAACAGTCTTCTGTTGTTCAGCTGCTACATTCAGACAGTAATTTGTTGTCCTGCAAAACAGAGAGTTGACAGAATAATAATGGAACCAATATAAAGCCATCTTAATCATAGAAACAAAAAAATCAGAGTATCATGATTCCTCATCTCATGCTTCCTCAAGGAAACACAATGTAGGTACTTACTCAGCACATGAGAAGAACCATATCATGCTTAAAAGGAAAACATTGTAAAAGGCAAATAATGTCTAAACTAGGCCCCAACTATCAGGTTCAGTGTTTTCAGACCCTAAACTTTTGCGCCCCAGGTACATGTCTATAATATAATTACACATCAAAAAGGAGATTCAGAGGTTTTGTATAAGATATTAGGCTTCAGTTTTTCCAAACCGGAAACTTTTGTGTCCCAGATAGATGTCTATAATATGATTGAGATAGTTTTGTATAAAGTATTGGAAATCTCAAAAGTAGGAATGCAAAATTACAACAGAAAAAGAAAATGATTTGGTGTACCTATCATACTCTTGCTGTGCACGATGAGCATGATTTAGCAAAGCATGACCACTCTCAACAAGATCCCTTCGTATATGAACCAAATTAATTGCCTTCGCCAAGTCTTCCAATACACAAGCCTCAGAACCACGTAGCTTTAAACAGAACTCCATGGACTCTAGGACTGATGCTAAACCGGCATCCAAACCATCTAAACCTGCCTTGCGTTGAATTAGTTCAAATGCATAACAGGGTCAGGTATATATATCAGTTGGGAATCTTGCATCCAAAAAAAACATCTCACACTAAGCAATCTGAATCCATTTCAAATATGCTCAAGAAGATTGTAGAATAACACCTAATGGAATAACACAAAAAAAAATATGATAACGCCTAATGGACTAACGGCAAATCATTTTAGTAAAAATCAAAGAACCTTTTGATTGCAAGTATCTTATGAACTTCATGACTATTATTACCATGAAAGGAATGGACTTTGAAATTAATCAAGCTTTATGTTCCTGCATTTCGAAACGTAAGACGAGGTGGTACGTAGCAGTAATAACCTCTTAATATCTCTATTGTCCACATCATGCATGACATCAACAATGGCAGTAAGGACAAAAGGAAATCCCCTTAGACATGGCTTTCAAAAATATGCAAACGAGGTTATACTCAGTTGCCAGTTATTAATTGTGAGTGAACTCCTTTCGTCTAATACTGGATAAGAGGTCCCTTAAAGGACACCAAAATGGTTTGGGGCTCAACATTTCATTGTGGAGATGTTGGGTTCAAAACCCATTGGGAGCATGTGTGAGTGGGTGCATTACTATGGATCACTTTCACCTGTTCAAGATGCCGGGTGAAATCAACATTCATAAAAAAGGATGGCTACCTAGCATGTGATAACAAAAATACTAGGATCTAGGAACAAGCGGCTTTACCAGGACAAAAAGAAAAAGCAAAAACAAAAAAACATAGCATTCTTAAACAAGTTTACTCTGTTTATGATTCTCAAGATGATGAACAGAAATCTGCTCAACTGATTTAACACAAGAGAAAGTTCATGGTTCGCGGGGAGGAATTCATTACTAGTATTTCAGGTTAGATCTAAATGAAAAAATTTTCCTCCCAGACTTTGTTCCTTAAAGAATTTTTTGGACTAGACCCACCAACTCTTGAGAATATTCACTGGTCCAGATAAATAGCTGAATTATATATCCAGCCCCAAGTATAATAATGATGTTGTATCAACCAAGAGCTCAGAGTATTAATCAAGCACTTGTTGGTGCATCTAGTTTCGCTTGTTCTTCAGCAATCCAGTCGTTCAATTTATCAAAGTATAAAGCATGCATGGAGGCACTGAGGAATTGTGATGAGCTTTCACTGAGAGAGTCGAAGAATGGTGATGGAGAAGCATGTGAACAAGTTATAGAGGATGCAGCTGATTCATTAGGCAGAGATAGTTGGAGAAAATGCCACAGGAAAATGATTCATGTAAACATGCTATCAAGAAAATTTCCAGAGGAACTCCAGAAATAGAAAAGCTCACCAGCGGGATACTGTAGGGCAGCAGAGATGCGACATATAGAAGGAACTGCAGAAGGATCTCTTGCCCCAGCTCTAGCTGTCAGCATTGCCGCATTCCTCTCAGCAGTAGCGACTGCTTCGGGTCCTGTGGATCCATTTGCACCCATTGACTCCAGGAGTGCCTGAACAAAAGAAAGATGACGCATAAGAGAAGTGGATAGTGCAACAAGTTTATGTGTGAACCAGACTCCTGCTGCACTCTGATCAGGTACTTGTATTCATTTTAGCATGAGAGATCAATGAACAGAAACCAAAAAGGCGCTAACATAAAGATTTAAAGAAAGATGACATGGCTCGAGTAAAAAACTACTTGTGAGATAAAAAAGTCCAGTAAGCCCCAATCTAAGCGCGTGTTAATAGCACATATTGAAGTATCAAAGCAAACTCCATTTGTGGTTTAGTTGGTTACTATTATTAAATAACACATGGAGCTCATCGAATCTCCAGGTGTCTTGCTGAAAATAAGAAAAGTCAAAATTAGATTTACCACGCTCAAGACAAGAGCCTTGTGTCAAAGAATGTCCATTTAGAAAGAATCATCAGAGCAACCAGTGCCAGCTTCAAATTTAAGCGTGGTGTTAGAATATGTGTAAGAAACTAGATCAGTATAGACGCAAAATTCAATTTATTTTCCTCAAGATCATCCAGCACATTGACATTGTAATAAACACATATTAGCCTTGGATGATCTCTTGTACAAGCACCAACTCAATTAGAATCTCACATCCACTTGCTCATTCTAATTTCTGACATTATTGACAAAGCCAACAAGTCTTAACTATTTTGGTCGGGAACGATGCTTATTGCTGTTGAAAGAATAACTTATTATCAAGGTATAATATATGCACCTATCCACCCTAAGCATGACACATACCACGGTACTGATTTGATGCTAAAGGATTTTGAAAAAACACATTATCAATCTATGACAAACCGAAGTATCAAGACCCAAGTGTACAATTCGGAAATATATGGTTCGACTTTCAGAACGTACGACAAGAAATTCAAGTTCCTCGCCCAAATCCGAGATCTATAAGATAAGAAGTAGGGTAAGTTTTTGGAAGGGATTTCTGAACTCTAGTTAATGGAGATCTGACTGAGTAAGACCTCTTCCATGTCCCTGTGGTCAAGTTTTAGTAGAAAGAGAAACAACATAACTTGAAAGTCAAGGCCATTGTGTGCAGTTAAAATGGAGAAAGCAAGCGTCAAAAAAGTCAAACCAAAAAAAGCAACAAGTTTACTACTCACATCAGACAGAATATCTAAATTACAAGAATGCGACCTTGAGACAACCAATATAGCAGGAAATATGTTTTCTTATAGTGGCACAAACCTGAGGGGTTGATGGAAGCATGTAAAGGCTATTATCTGGAGTTCGATAGAAAGCTGAAACTTCCTGATCAATGAGATCTTGTGCATTGTTTGATAAGTCCACAACA
>NC_026152.1:3053740-3087686 GCF_000512975.1 Sesamum indicum
CAGGAATGATTTGATGCATACTCCCTTGCAGCTAATGGCTGCTGACTCCAGAAAGAAGCAGCATCCTACAATTATAAGGGAAAAATACAAAAATAATAGTTTACGACACAACGTACGCAGAAGCATATATGTGCAAGATTTTTCCTTTCTCCTAACTTCATATGCAAATTACTTAAAAGAGGCCAGAAACTAAATCTTAGAACTCCAAAGGATGGAACCACATTCATAGATGCCATTATGCTGCTCTAGAAAATAATGCCTCAATAACTGAACAAAGTTATTGTGAATTCCTGAATTTGGTTTATAATCATACTATACTCGTTTATTAGATATATATATTTTTATCATTCCTGTTCTTTCAGGCAAACTTTTAATGTGGTTTTTACTAGAGAATTTTACCATATATGCATATAAAAAATGTTATACTTTTGCAGTCCTGATCTTAGTAAACAGTGACATGATACATAGTTGAATGATATGCATGGATTCCGTGCACTAAAATCCAAGTAGGCCCGTTGACAAAGCGCCAGCTTCAGATAGCCATAATAATGTCTTTTAAAATTGTTTATACTATATTTAGCTAAGGCAAGGGCTGAAAACAGATAGGTCCTTGCAAGGGTAGGATGGATGTGTGTGCCTGCGAGTGAGTGAATGAATAAGTGATCTTACCATGTTTGCCTTAAGTAACGATTTGTAGATTGCTTCCAACTCAGATCTGCGAGCATCGAACTCTTCAATCTTCTTCCACTTCTTTCTTAAAGAATTTTCAGCTTCCTTCCTCTCAGCACATAATTTGTCCAAGCGATGTACTTCTGACATCAATGTATTCAAACTAGCACGCAATCCAGCAGCCTCTCTTTCCTTAGCCCAAACCTCTAACTACCAGCATCAGAAAAATCGCGTGCCAAGAAAGGTTTTGATGTCAAATGGAGAAAAGTTATCAGTCACAATTACACAGGTCAAAATTAGCATGCAGGAAACAAGACCAATTGAAGGCCTACCCAAACAAGGATATAGATATAAACCGAACTAAATCAACACAGACAGAGCTTTTCCCACTTCAAGCAACATCTTAAGTTACCAGAGCAGCAACGTAATATGTTCAAGGTCTGACCAAACCCTTGCTCCTTGCTGTCCCACCCCCAACATACAACCTCAAAACTAAAAAAGACATCCCTCATGCAATCAAAATAACCAACAGAATTGCTTAGAACACAAAGAAACACAAAACTATTACATAAAATCTTATCAGTGCTAATATGGCAAGACTATCCACCTCCTAACAAGGATCCATTCAACATTAGTTTTCTTTTCTCTTTTCATTATTCTTTTCAAGATTATCAGTGACCTTAGAACCTAGTTTATTTGCCCATGTCAGCATAGGAAAGATTAAAAAGAGTTTATTGTCAATACAGACTTGGTAAGAAAGGATGGTGCACTGAACATCATGAGAAATCCCCTCAGGAATAACACTGCTCTTTTTGCTACTTTTTTCTCTTTCTATAACAATGCCACCTCTGTTATATAACCTTTTTCCTCAGGCAGTCAAGGTATACGGAGAAATTATCCTTAACCACCCATTCATTACATCTCAAAATAGGAAAATTCCAAATGATCTTTCTCTAGTATCTAAGTTTGGCAAGGGCTTAAAGTAGCAACTACAGAGCACTCTTAGGCTCTGAAATATGTTAAGCAAACAGAAAAATCAAAAAGATGAAATCGAAAAAGAGGAAAAAGGTCAGGTAACAATCATTAAATGATCCTCAAAATCAAGAAATACAACATGCTCTAAACAAAGACAAAGTATATAGTAGACGTAAAAATGAAACTATATCATCACACAGAAAAACATGAAAGCATCATTTACGTTAGTCCATATTACATATAATTTTGATTTCAAACCAACATAACATAAATTAGAATAAGCATATGAAATATTACCTCAAGTTGCCTTAGGCTGCTCATATTCTGTGATGTTCCAGCAGCAACAAGTGAGTGTGAGGAAACTGCATCACCACTCCCATGGAGACGTTTCAATAGTAGTTGACTCATGTTTCTAGATTCCGCAGCCTTGTTGAGTGCATCTTCGGTGGCCAAAAATTGTTGCACATGTGCTTTCTGTAGAAAGTGTATGATAATGCATAAAAAATGAAAATAGAAACCCGAATTTTTTTGAAGATTTTTAGGGATGTATGTAGCTACCTAGGATATAAAGTTACACTAGAGAGAGAAAACATTAGGAGAGAGATCATATCTGCAAAAGTACAAGGACAGAAAAAGAGCAGGCTCTAAGAAGGTATATGGCATTGGATCCCTTAGGCTGCAAAACTCAGCAAGACAATAGGGGCTAGGACAGAAAGAAAAAGTATATAAAACAAAAGTGCAAGGATGAATGGTGAAATCAACTATATGGTGGTCATTTAATACACAGATATACCTGTCTCTCCAGAAGTTGATTTTCAGTCCCTCTTGAAGGAACATCGCCCCCAAGTTTCCCATTACCATAAAGATGATATTGTAATGGTGAGCTTATGTCAGTAGAAGCCTCAGTTATTGTATCGTTTTCATACTTGTACCTTCATAATATAAAATCAAACATAAAAAACTTGGCATGGCAACAACTGGCACCAACTTAGGTGTGTGCAAACAAATGAAACTTAGATGCAGAAATCAGATATCCTGGTGAATATATTAAGTAATCTTCATAAAACAAGTAGGAAGAAGAGTTTGCGAAATATATGTTAGGTAAAGAGAGAGTGGATGCATTTGCGGAAAAAGAAGAGTCAGTTAAAGCCCATGGGAATGAACAACCAATCACCATAGAGTTTCGAGAGAAGAAAAAGCTCATGTACAACCACAAGAAAATATCCCAAATTGAACAAATAACAACAGCTGGATAGTACAAGACAAGCCTATAGTCATACAGGTAATAAGTTATCCAAATTGACACTATGCAAATGAAACACAGCCATTACTTAATGCACGCAGCACACCCATGAGATTGCTGACACGTGAAGCAGTCCAAATGAGCCAACACAACCCATTACCATAAGTTTGTAAACACAAACCACAAAAGTCGAACAGAAGGGATTTCGCAAAGATAATGCAAACGCCGATATCATGTAAGACAGAACAACTTTGGAGTGTAATCTCATACAAAATGATATTAAGAAGATGACAGAATTGTCAACCGGACAATGCTCTTACTTCGACTGAGATCCATCAGATCATGAATCACTTAAAGTGCGCACATGAAACCAACTTTGAAAAGTTAGTTCTTAAAAGTGCACACAACACAATGTAAAAGAAACAAATAATATATAAGGAGCAGTAATGAGCTAAATTAATAGCGAAAACATTTAAGTAATCAATTCTTAAGATCATATCAAAGTCAAGTAAGGTGAAAGAGGATCTTATTGAATCACTTAATCAATCAGATTCACGAGTAAAATGTCATTCTCCAAGTTGTGGCTTGTTTCTACATTATACGACAGCTTTTTTTTTTGCAGCAAGAGCAGCCAGAGAGAAAACAACTGAGAAGATGAGCTTCATTACAATAAGGCTCAACAGAGTGCCATCTGACATCCAAAAACTAAGGCACCAGCATAGTTCATAACTGGTAAGCATGCTACTTTTGCCAGTACTATATAGACGCAAAGCATATATGTTCTGACTAATAAAACATTATTCAAAAGGCGTTCAAGAAAAAATATATTAGAATTTCTAATTTGGTTTCAACAAATACAGCATCAAAATTTTAATACCATGAAAACACAGGATAAAGGGTCCTTTGTTCACGAGAATACCTTAATGCTTCTGCATCAGCTCTAACATCAATTCTTTCTATTTCTCGATTGATCAGAGTTTTCAGCCTTTGGGTGTATGAAGTGATCGCTTGCAGTAACTGAGGGGGACTTTTTAGACAATCTGCCATCACATCTTTAATATCAGTAGGTAAATCACCATCAACATCAATGCCTAATTTTGCAGCTTCCAAATGAGAATTCACATGGATTCCACTTCCTTCATAAGCTGGAAAAGAGCTGCGAATTTTTTCAGACATCTGCATGGCAAGAGATTCACACACTTTCCGAACATTTCTTTCCTTTGTTGTCTCAATAAGAATGACATCTTCTGCAGTTTTGCTGCCTTTGACAGTTGAATAGAGTTCCTTCCCGTTATTTGCATGGAAGCTGGTCACCATTTCAATAGAGGAGTCAGCACTGGATCTCTGAGCATCCCTAGCTTGATTTACATAGGACCGGAGTCGTTTATGGTACTCAGCAAATATTTTTGCTGCTTCATCACATTGTTGATCATAGGCCTCCAACATCACCTGCTTGTGCCTACAAATAGAGAATCGGTCTATTAATTACGTTGCTCAACAAGGATTTCGAAAAAAAAAACTAGTCATTTCCATTGTAACTTCTGCATTATTAAGCATCTGTTATATATAAACTCCAAGATTATTCTTCTATCAATAGACGGTCGGATTAGCAGATCAAATCACTATGTGAAAAGGACTCAATTACCACTCCACATTCTAACAGCAATCATCCGCACATAAAATATACAGAAAACACAACTACCAACCAAAGGGATTTGACCATGTAATTGCTGAGATCTCACCTTCAACTTCAAACATACTTCTTTCACTACAAAATAACCTGTCTTTCTACTATGTTTTGGGCACTTGCACTCTGCTGACAGTCTGAGACCAATTGTAGCACTATTAGACCGCCCATTCAACTACTTATTAAGCATAAATAACCCTAGGCCCAGTTAAAAACGCCGATAAGAAAATTTTATCCACAGTACAGCATTACATAACTTCCTCTACAACCAATCAGAAAATTAACCATTACCAAAAAGTTAATATAGTTAGCGTTTTGCAAACAAATAATGAACCTGTAATTTGACCGCTCATCGAGCATTCGCTTGCGCTCAGCCTCCTCTCTCGAGACCTCAATCATCTTAGCCTTCAACTCCTTGCGCTGCCGCCTCACAATCTGCCTCAACCTATCCACTTCCTTCTCCGCCAACTCTCTCTCCTGCAATGCTATCTCCCTACTACTACTGCCGCCACTCGTCTCCTTCCCCATTCCCAATTTCTCCTTCCTCCTCCCTTTATCAACATCATCCGCACCATGTACAAGAATGTTCCTCCGGATATTCTCCACCGTCTTCTCCGACTTCACCCTCTTTATCAAAAAGTTCCATACTGGGATCATATTCCCTCGGCAAATCTTACGAAGCGATTCTGCGGTGGGTGCTGAGGCCTTAGCGGAAGATGCATATTGTCCGAGAGGTCTGTAGCCCATTTCCTTCTGAAGCCATTCCAAGATTGCCTCGGGCTGGGCCACCGTGCCCGATGAGCTCTGCATTGCGGAAGTGAATAGCCCTAGGGTTTTGTAAGTGGACTGTAGTGGATCTTCAATCTTTATAGCGACCAAACTTTCGCCGGATCAGTCAAAAATTGATTCAATTAAATAATCAACAGATCTAACATTGCCGGCGAAGATGAAATCAAGTATAAATTTGAGCAGAACTGTGCACGCTCACTTGATAAGATACTGTATTCATACACGTATTCGTGACAGCGTGTTAAAGTACACCGAAATGTACCACGATTGGAAGTGGACAAATTGATGAGAGAGAGAGTTTGAAGTTAAGAAGCCCGCCCGAATGCCCAATAGAGTCTGCGCATTCCGATTCCACCACCAACTATTGGATCGGATCTTGATCCATATCACATGTTCGACGGGTCCCCAGTCCACCCGTTCAGAATTGTCAGTTTGATTTAAACGAGTACGAGTATTAAACATTGTCAATTCTTATAATTTTCCATCAAAAACAAGGATGTAATGTCATTTATTTATTTATTTTGAAAGCAATACTATTATTTTAAATTTATGTATCATTATTTAGATTGATATATTTGAATTTTGAAAAAATAATTTTAAGTAACTTCGTATTAAAATAATTTGAAATTCATCATTATTTAATAAATATAGTTCAAATTTAGTGTGAGAGATTTGAAATGCTTTAAATTTAAAACTACCCAAAAAACTCCAAACAACTTGTGACTAAAAATTTGAAATATGTCAATTCAGATATAGTCTTGGCTAATTAAGTAGGAATTAATTGCCCATAAAATCTAACTCAGTGAAATTATGGTCCGTAACTTTAAGGTTATGGATTTAAACCCTACCAGGGATGTATTTTATTTTTATGGTAGTTGTTGATTAAATATAGTTATTTAATACTAATTATTAATATATAATTGTTACGTTGTCAGTTGTTGTTATATTTGATATTGATGATTCATTACTTTCACCTAAAAAAAATAAATTAGAATTTGAGCTAATAAATTTAACCTTTTTTTTTTTAGGAACACAATTTATGAAACCACATGATTAAATTGAATTTATAAGAAGTGTATGTTGATAAATTAATTAATGTAGGAAACCACATGATTGTTGAGTAAAATTGAAGATTAATCATGTCTGCCAACTTGATGTTTTCTAGTATCATCTACACTGTATTTTCAAATATATCAATGAGAGATGAGGTGTTAGTGTTTGACATACAACTATTGCTATATTATTTCATAAATAAAATTTTATGGGCTCGTATAGTTCGTGTGATAGAATTAAATAGGATGAAAAATTGAATAATTATTAATTATATTTTGCATGATGTTTGGTTTGAGGTATTGCACGTGAGATATCTCATTTGATAATATAATATGGTGTTTTGTTGAAATGATTATAACGTATGATTAAATGGAAAAAGACTATAAAGGATATCTATTTTTAAGGTATTTATATTTTTATATTGTAGCTTGTGAATGATTTAAAAAATAATTAAAAAAAACTACTAAATTATTTATTGAAATACAATTGCTTAAAATAAAATTAATTTGTGAAATGCTTCTCTTTTTTTTTGTCTATTTGTATATAAAGTCGAAGTTGAAAATACATATTCAATTAATGATAAAAATGCAAATATTTTTTAAATGTCCAAAATAGGAAGAAGTAATATTTTTACTACATTTTATTATTAAATTGTTATTATTTTTCAAATTATTATTTTATTCAAACAAAAATGGGAGAACAATGATTTGACTGGTAAAATTATATTATGGGCCTAAACAGATTGTAAATTAAGGAGCATTGAATTGCTAGTTTGATTTAAAATTGGGATCTTGTTATTACTGTGAATGTCATTTAAAATTATATTAATAATTACAAATATGGAGAATTATCGTACGTGTATCTTTCATGGTTGTATATACGTATAAAAATGATCTTTTGTTACGAAGAATTTGAGTGAAATACTTTTTAAAATTGTTAATTGATATGAAAGAAAATGAAAATGATATATTGATATCTATATAGATTGAATGGACCTACGGAATCAAGTATTAGAACGTAATTATTATCTTGATCATTGAGGATTTTTGGTAGTCATTGTGGAATAATATTGGGATTAACCTTTAGAATCCATATGAATATCCAATATGTCCCATTTTATCTTAATATTATTGTTGCCGTAATATTAAGCATGCATGTGATCTTTAAATGGTTTATTTTCTATGTATAGTTCTTGCTAAGCAGTCAATGGGCCTCATAGGTCGGACAGTTTGTAGGGCACATTAGGATAGTATTGGGACGCTGGTAAAGCCTTATTCGTTCAGTTCTCACTTAGATGTCTTTTCACGGGATAGATTAGAGGTTGTGATCTGCACCATTTATATACTTAGACATGAGTAATTCTATGTGATTGTAGGGTCGTTCTCCATTGAGGATAAGGTAATAAATGGTATTTTGGGATACATTAGATGATGATCATGTGATTCAATCATCGTCCGATATGACATTCACATGCTTGATTGATATTGTTATCCGTCAATATGATGTTTTTAACTAGTTTGATCGAATTTTCTATCATGTGCACTGACATAATTCTATTTAATTAGTTTTATTGGATAATTCTCGAAAAAAATAACACACCCACACATTAAAGAAAAGGAAAGTGTCATTTTTGACTGTATTGTTTAATTTTGATGTCAATATATAATCATTGATAATTATTAATTACGAGTCCTTGGAATTAATAAAAATACACATCTAGAATCTCTAGGTCATTTTAAATTAGACCTTATGACGTGTAGAATCCTTTCTAATATTCTCTACAGTTGGTTCTCATACGGTGAGAACTTGACTGCGAACATTAAAGATAATCTGACGGCTTAACTGGTGACATAATCGAACTTTACACAAACCAATGCTCTGCAATAGTACAATAAGTTGTCGGCAAGTTGGTATGGCATCACATTTTTATTATATTTTATTTAAATTAATAATTAATATACTCCACCAAAAAATATTTATTTTGTATTATTATTATTTACTTAAAAAAATTTCAGAATATATATTGGCTATTTTACATTTATTGTAACCAAAAACAAGAAAAAATATCGAATAGCATTGTACTCGTATTAAGCGAAATAAATATTAATATATTATTAAATAATAATAAAAGTTTTATTTCAGATATTATTTAGATTATTAATTATATAATAAGTATAATTCTTTATATGATTTAATGTACAGAGTGTTAGCAGCTGTTGAAAATAAGTTCAAAATATTGCTTTTTGTTTTACGACATATGCTTTTGATCTGTTTGATTTAAATTATAATTTATGCTTTTTGTTTTACGACATATGCTTTTGATCTGTTTTATTTAAATTAAAAGTTATAAGTAGTTCTCTATCAATTTTTATAATTTATTAATAATATTATAAATATTAATTTATTTTTTCGAACACTATTTTCACTTATAACTTTTGTTTTCAAGTTATAAGTATTTGTTTATATATTTTACTCTTATTATAATATATTTTAAGCGTGAAAAATTTATTATACGCACGTAAAAACGACGTGTTACAACGGCTAGTATTATTTAAAGGAAGGACAAGATTTGTAAGTAGATTTATGTAATCATGCTAGTTGGACTATTGACTAATTATCTAAATTTTAAATAAAAAATAATAAATAAGAGTATTTTTACATAGTCATCTGTTGATATTATTATTAATATTTTGTTTTAGGTATATAATAGGAAAACGGGGATCCGTGAATAAACATTATACCTAATATAACAATAAAAATAAAAAGGTTTATACATAATTTTATAATAATTACACCCTTTTTTTTTAATTCTGATTTATTTAAAAGATATAATCTAGAAATAGAAATAGATGAGCGACAATATTTGAAATAAATTAATTATAAGTGTGATATACTTATTATGTAATTGATTATTTTTATAATTATATTATAATTGTTATATAATTAATTTAAATTTAATTAAATCGTTTTAGATTATAATTTTTTTAGTACAAATGAATAGAATATCTTATTTCAACCACCGCAGTACGGGAAAGCGTGTGGGCTGAATTCCGCGCTTTCAATTACCTATTATTTCCTTTTTTTTTTTTTTTGTTTCCACATCAAGAAAGTCCAAGAATTTCGTCCTTTCTTATATATAATGTACCAGGGGAGAGAGAAAAATAAGTGTAAAAAATATGTACTATTTCTGCAACATCTGACCTCGGATTTCCCGGCTTCTGTTCCTCCAGAATCATCTAACTCCGTGGATTGGTAGTCTTGTTTTATCTTGTGATTGATTTTCTCTTCTCTTTTTATTTTTTGTGCAGGTTTCTGTTTCTTTTTTTCTCTTTTTCTAAAAAATTAGCTTTTTTGTTTGATTTCTGCGTTCGGATTATCTGGAGCTGTGTAATCTGTAATGGGTTTTCTCCATTTGAGGAATCAATTGAAAATTTTGGTGGGTTTTAATAATTCGTGTTGTTTTGATGTGTTTGGCGATCGTTCCTTGCTTGAATTTAAAGAAATTCAGGAGTTTATGACTGTTCACGACTGGCTATGTACTTTCTGAAATTTATTGTTTTGTTTTTGCTTTTTTTTCTTTTTGATTGATGATACATTGATGCCCTTACCGCAACTAAAAGACATGTTTTTTTGCCGTCAAACTCTTTTTGCAAGATGGTTATATGTTAGGGGCAGTTACCTCTACAATTGTAGTTATGTTTCTTGCAATTTTGCTGATGTTGTGAGTTTCTTTTCAATCTTGCAGGGGGAATTTTCATTGTTTCTGTTGTCTGAGTTGCAGGATATAACAAGGCATTTGGGGGTTTGCCTCTTGCGGAGAGGGGCTGCTGGTTCGCGAAGTCAGTTCAGCTTCTGCGAGCTTGAGAACCTCTCTGTTTATAGTTATGTTATCTCGTGGGCACGGGGTTTGATCTTTTGATGTTTCTGTGATTGCATTCATTCTGGTTTGGTGCAAGATACTGAGTGGGATAAAGGGGTTTGTGAGGGATTGACAGAGTTAATCATGGGTGCTGCTTGTTGCTGTTTGAGAGATGACTGGGAAGAGTTTGCTAATCCTAACAGCTCGATTTATAGGAACTGTATATGCATTCATTGCTTCATCCAGAACTTCGTACATGTGGTATGCTGTGATTTTCCTGCCTTTTGAATTTATTCGTAGTGGGATTTGTTTCGCTCTAAGTCTTTCCTGTGACAATTTTGCTCTGTAATTTGGGGTGGCATAGCTGCTGGTAGAAATATTGTTATATTTGATGTGTCTTTGAATTGGAAACTCTATTGTTTCTTGTGGTAGGTGAAGTTCTGTCAAATGTGATTAGTTGTCACTAACCGCTTTGATTGTTTATGAATTGTTGTTGGACTAATAATGCTATCCTGCATTTTATATGTGGAGTCAGTATTATGAAAGTTGCTTCCGTATCAAATGTCTAGACCCAATGATCTTCGGTGGCCCCTATGGAGAAACGGAAATAGTAGAGATGTATTATCATAATGCAGCATTGATCTTTCTCTGAATATTGATTTTCGTTTGAGTTACTTGACCTTGTGAATAGGCTTGATATCCCCTTTATACTGCAGGGAAAGTTCAAGTCAGGACTGTCTGATTCTGACTAACAGAATTATTTACTAAATTAGGCACTAAAAATCTACTATTCGTCACGGAACATATTATGTAAGATTAAAATATTTGTGAACTGTAACGCCCATTTGGTTGTTGAAACTCTAATATTGCGTTGTGCAGTATGCATCACTGTTTCATAGAGGAGAAGAACGTGCCTTACCTTCGTCCACTCAGGGGACGGCATCATTAAGTTCTACGGCATCACTTGATAACTCTTTAGCCGATATGTATCGTTCTCCTCCAAGACCTCTGCCTTATGATGCAGATCCAAGATATTTCCGATTGCAGCGTGATGGACTGGTCTCTAGACGGGAGAAAGGATCAAGCCATTCGCATGAGGAAACTGAACCACTAAGGACAGCTGAAGTTGAAGAAGAATCTGAATCTGTGAGCAGCAAGAACAAATGGAACAAGTTTACTTGCGAAGAAGAATCCAAAGAATTTAATTCAAGATCATCACTGAAGCTCTCAACAGCCAAACCAACAACAGGATTTGCTCATATTTATACTTCTTCAGAAGATGAAGATGTCTGCCCCACATGTCTTGAAGGTAGCAATAGCAACATTTCTTCCTGCCATTTCTTTTTAGCAATTGTTGCAACACTATGTTTAAATTTTAATGTGGCATTATCACTCAGGAGGAATACTGAAATACAATTTCACATCTGATAGAACTTTGAAGACACCACCTTTTGCTTCTCAGTTCTGATGCTTCGCTGTGATATTCCTAAGTTTTTCTGGTTAAATGTCACAATAACATTGTTCTTGCATATTTGACACCAAATTTCGCACCTCATTTTCTGTGTCCAAATGTGCAAGCCCAACTACTTGTTTTGATAGGCCATGCCAACATCGGCAAGCGAGCCAGTTGTGTTTTGAATCGCGAACTCCTCATGGTGCTAGAATTTTCTCTTCTCGTTGACTGAGTCCACTGATGATGCTACAAATTGGTGCATAGATTGTGATATGAATGTCATAAGTTTTAGTTTTTCACACCTCTGACGTGTCTCTTTCATGCAGAATATACTGAAGAAAACCCCAAAATAGTTACAAAGTGTTCTCACCATTTCCATCTTGGTTGTATATACGAGTGGATGGAAAGAAGTGACAACTGCCCAGTTTGCGGCAAGGTACCATCTAATCCTTCAGATTATATCTTTGGCAGCTGCTATTTAGTATTGACATTATTCATTTGCATGATTATTTAGATATTGCCATTATATTTTCCGTATGTAACACAAAATTTTCAGTTGAAAATTATCTGCTTCTTGTTCTCGCACCTTGATTAAAATTCTGTTTGTCAACCTCTGTGTTGGAAAGTAGTCTGAGGTGGTCATCTTTGCAATCTGTTTCAAATGTTCACTTAATCTTCATCTTCCCCAGTTTATCGGTGATTGCTTAAGTACCACAAGATTAAGCTTATTGTTTCCGAATCTAAAGCTAGCATCAATGGTTTTTTGCCTTAATTTCATTTCATTGTCCTGTTAAAGCATGTAGATAACAAGAGTATACTTATAATCAGCAGACTAAGACAAAAATTTGAGTTCCTAATCAACATTCTGAATGCTTGGCTTGATTCCAGTGATCTATGTTCAGTCTGAGGAAAAAACTAAGTAACGAGAAACGATTTCATGTGCTCTGCTGTCATTTCTGAACGCTTTAACCTTTGACTAGTTGTATCCTTTGACTAGTTGTATAAACCTCTGAATCTTCACCTTAAAAAGTGTAAGGAAACATCCAAAGCAGTCAGGACCTTGCTTGTCTGTATCTAATATCTTTGCTTATTTGGATTTGTAGGTGATGGCATTCGATGAGACGGCTTGATGCATCCCCACCGGAGCTCTGGTCGTGGACGAAACCAACCACCAAAGCAGTGAATAACACAATCAGAATCAGAAAGTGTAAAGTCTGTATATAACGTTTGTTAAGAATGTTTGTCTTCTTTATATATATGTGCTCAACTGCTGCTGATATGATTCAGCACAACAATTCACCAGCACATTTATTTTTCTTCCAGGCACTTTCATGTCGTGTATTTTTCACATTTGACATTTTCATGTGAAGCGAACCGGAGTGTTCAACTGGGAAGATTGCCCCCGTGACCGTCGTACAGTCTCTGTAATCGTGGACTAAAGTTTCGTTTCTAAGTATGTGTTTTGACTCCCTAAATATTAAAAAAAAAATGAAAATAATTTGAGAGTACTATAGAAAAATTGTAAAATTAATGAAGCATGCAAGATATATGTGGGAAAGAAAAAAGTTGGATTAAAATATACACATCAATGATCTGATCTTGCACTTGCTTCACCAAAATAATTAAATTTTTTGAGTATTATAGTTTTATAAATTGGTAAATTACAAAGACATATAAAATTTGTCCTGATTGTATTTATTTGATTAAAAATTAGATTTACCCCGCCATAAAATTTATAAAACTTTATCATCTCAACTGAGAAGTGCTCAAATACAAAAATATTTTTGAATTTTCTGGCGAAAAAAGAAAGGTATATATTTTTGAGAAGACAAATATTTAGTAAAATTTCAAGAATTGATGCCAAACATAAATAATCAGAGCAAACAAATTCTCATCTCATTTCTCCTCTCTCTCGTCAGTTTACCCTTGTTCAAGCTGTCATACGCTGTCGACCCTGATGTCATATCTTGTTTTTCCTCTCTCTCATCAGTTTATTCTCATTCAAACCATCATTTGCCGTCGACCGTGATGTCATTTCTAGTTCGAACTGCTATTCTAGTGATATTCTTTTTAGTTCACTTTTGTCTCTTTCTCTTACTATAAGTTTAATCTTGCCAGACATTGCATCGAGAACATGACCGATTATCAACAAAAACCCTGTTGGCCGAAGATATAAGACATAATAAACCTCATATGGAATTAATATGACAGAAAAATATTTATAATGAGGACAAATCTCAGATCCAATTCAAATATCAAACATCGCAATCTGTATATATTGGTGCACTTTATCTGTTGACAAGAAATCTCAAACCACTCTCTTACAAAGTAATAAAAAGACTTCCATTGTTTTTTTGACAATAATAGTAGTAATGAGACTTGAAACAATACAAGAGAGAGACAACATAATTTTTCTGGAAGAAACTCCCATCTCTTCGGCAGAGAAACTTAGTCATTTGCTAGCAGCTGCTTGGAAAGCTCTTAGGAAGACTTCAGGTGGTTGTCCTCCACTCAACTCGTACTTCCCATTTATCTGTTCATAGATATATGCTAATTTAACATTTATCGAAAGCATAGTATCTTACATTCAAAGTTGATCGCATTTGCTTACCACATAATGCGGGACTCCACTAATGAGCGATGAATATTTGTTGATCTCCTCAGTAACCTTTCAGGAAAAGAAAAACGAAGAACACATTGTTACAGATGAAAGCAAAGAGAAAGACAAGGCGGGCAAAGAGGATCTACTCAGACGTATCAGAATACAATGAAGTTAGAATGAAAAATGATCATAGGATTTAGATCCTGGACAGACAACAGGATACGTTCTCAGACATCGGAATATCTTGTCTGAAACTATTTTACCTCCTTCAGCCCGTTGTTTTGATCTTCAAGAAACTCAGCTGCTCCTTCGACTCCAACTTTATTAGCAGCTTCCACCAGAAATTCCCTTGAAATACAAAGACATAATGGTAGTTTTAACCTTCAAGGATATGATACACTAACAGCTAGCCTGTTGTCTGAAATTACACAATGATTATCTCTGAAAATGCTCAGTATAAGATTGGTTCCTTGTAAAGCTAGAAGACGTGGTTTCTAGTGAATGCCGTTGGAATTGGACAAGAAGTCTAGTTGCTCTTACTGACCTGTCACCTATGTACTTTCCCTGAGTGAAATAGCCGATGCCCAGCTCTTCGACGAGGTTATGCTGCTTGTCGAGGCCTTGCTTTCCGGCAAAGTAGATTAACCTGTGGCTGTCCAGAGTACTTCCCCTGCATATCAAGACAGAATTGGAGTATTTAGGAATAGAAGAGACCTCAAACTAAAGCTTAAACTTTGGTCTGAGAAAAGACATGAATGAGATTTAGTGGTTTTTGGCTGAAACTTACAACAAAGTCATAATTTGACAAATATAATTTCAAGAAACTTTAATGTAATTAACTTACGTAAGCCCGGCAGTGTCGTAATCCATTCCAAGCCCCTTAAAAACCTGCAAAATTGCAGTTATTATTGGAAAGTGGAGTCTGACTCAACTTATACTAAGCCATCTATTGCTGATGTAACTATAATTTCTCGAGATACACGTCATTGCCGAGGGTGGATATGTAATTTGTGAGAGGCAGTCTACTGTAATTATACCAAACAAGTAATGGAATTTCAGCAACCATGAACACACGAAGCATCCTCTGAACTCTGTAAAAGTTTATGTTTCTTGTATTTGATTTTTCCTTATTAATTCTTATGCAAGTTGCACAATCTACGTTACATTTTCCAAACATTTATGTTGAACTTGTAAGCCATCATGAACAATCACAAAAGAACAGGTAAAGACCAAGCGGCAAAAACAAACCTCTGCCATTCGAGCCTCGATTTGTACAGCTCGAGGCCCAAACTTTTCAAGGAGCACTTCCTTCTTAAGAACACCTTGCTTGGGAGCGGAAGGTAATAGCATAAAGGGATGCCATCTGATCTGCATTATTGTACTAACTCAGACCAATATGAATTGAAACTCGATAAAAGTATATTAAGACAAAAGAAATACTATGTTTGAACCTCAAATGCATATTTATCATTGGACGATGCTATAGCTTTGTCCAGATTCTTCTTCCCAACAAAGCACCATGGGCATACAGTGTCAGAAGTGATATCAATTTGAATAAATTTCTTTCCATTGCTGCTACTCACAGACGCCATGGCGATGGATCTGAAACAGTCCCTAGAGGTAATCAAGAAACCTTACCTAGTACGGTAACAGCAAATTTTTCGAGCAACACGTTCAAAACACACAAATTAGACTTTACTAGCAGACAGTATCTAGAGCACCATGAGTTTTAGTCTTTGATCTCATTAATAATTGGAAGCCGAAAATAAATATATAAATCAATCTTTTTCAACAGATAAATTTGAGTGCATTCGACTCTGATCAGTATTCACAAATTCACCACCAACACAGAACTCATGCAGCAAGATTCCATCACACAAATTTCTTACAGGAAATAGTCCTCCGACTTTACCAAACCAACTCACCCAACGTTGACATATTTATGTAAACACACACACACACACTAGCTATTGTGCTTTTCAGACTCTGAGACAGAGACAAGACTACACCAGATTGCATTCTTTGTCTGAAATTTAAGCTACTAAAACATCAATTCTGAGATGGGTTCTGTCTCTTCCATTGATTAAGTAATAAAAACAAATAAAACATCTGCAATAAAGGGATCAAGAATAGATCGAGATCATACAACAGATTTCCGACAAAAGAACATCGAATTCATTTTCAGTTTAAGAGGAAAAACACAAACCTGGAAATCCGAGGAATCTGGAAATTCTGAAGACAGTTCAAACGCATAAGAAGGTGGAGTCAATCACTGGTTTCCTTGTCTCTGCTTATGATCATATATATATATAATAACGGGCATATGCCGCCCTGATATTCCCATTGACTTTACTTCAATGACAAAAGACATTACACACCAAAACACGTTTTTGGTTTCCAGAATGTGATAGATGTTCACAACGACCAACCACCGTCCAGGGGCATTACGGTCTGCTTAAATGATACTTCCCATTTTTGTTTTTGTTTTTATTTGGAGTGACAAAAGTCAGAGGAACAGGAAGAAAAAGTCAGATGAGCGGGCAGTTATTGGCGGACAGGGGGCATCCAGCCCCATTTCTTTTTCCCCTCAAATTAAATTAATTATATTGTAAGCACAAATACACTGTAAATATACTATATTTGTCCTATAATTAATTCAAATTCACCTAAATCAGTATAAGCTAAAATTTTCTTATTCTTCCTCCCAAGATCGTCGGAGCTCCGACATCACAATTTTCCTTGAAAACTAACCTTATTTCCTCCGAAGCTTAAATGAAGAGTTTCCCTTGAACAGCAAATAACACGACACATCTCCTCCCATTTGCCAAATCTTAATATTTGGTTATTATGGTAATAAAGTATTGATTGTTGACTATAGAAACGAAGATTGACGAAAGATTTGGGAATCAAAATGGGAAATTTTCCGGGAAAGACAGCGACGCAGTGTGCATGTGTGCATCCTGATGACTGTTCAAATCATTGTATGTTTGATTATAGCCTCACGATTTACCGTTAGAAAAGAAAACTAATAAGAGAGAGATGATCTTAGTACTTGCGGATATGTAACCCACGATTTCGTTAGTAAAAAAGAAAAAGAAAGATCGCAATAGAGAAAGAGGTTTTAGAACCCATGAACTAGACAAGTACTAACATAATTAAGACAGCAGTCAACATACTTAGAATAGGAGTTATAAGCCTTGCAAGTCTACCAATCTGGGGTGGATTCAGCATCATTAGTTCGAGAATAGGATGCTAATCAGAAGGACAGAGACGGGGTGGATCTAAATTATCAAGTTGATGTGTATGCGAGATTTTATTTTATGAACTTGGTCAGGAATGAGTTTGCAAAATTGTGTTTGGGTTCATTTTTGCATTTTTGGCCCATTTTTGAGACGGGTCGAAGCTGTTGGCACGTTTGGCCCACAATTATTAATAAGTATAAAAAAGTCATGAACAATGAATTTTATCTTCCAAACATATTTCATCCAAATATATATATAATTATAATTTCAGATAAAAGAAACATGATTTGACAATAAATAATGAATTTTGTCTCACAAGATGCAAAAACAAACATACAACGCCTATTCTACACCATCTTAAGTTATCTCCAAAAATAAATCCAAATATACATATTATTTCTAACACATACTTATTGATCTTTATTTTTGTATCTCTATCTTCACAAAATATTCAAAAACAATCTAAAAAAAACCTAACATGATGTTGGGTTTTGTCCAGAACTTTTCCTAGAACAATATCAAATGCTACTTATAAATATGTTTAAATTTGAAAATGTAGTTGACAGGTGGTCTCTTACATAAGTACTAACATTAATTCTTACATACTGATGAAATCTCTCTTCCCATTTCATGTCATCATTTCCATAAACAACAATTGCTAATATACTTTAGGCACCAACTTAGGTATACATAGTCACAAACAAAAGGTACAAAAATCAGACAATCACTTATGTTTTCTTTTTATACAGATAAATGCTAGGGGGGGGGGGGATTTATTCAACTTAGTAGTTATAATTCAATCATACTAACTTAGGGTGGCCGGAATCTGGTCATGTTTCTCTTATCGGCTCTAGTGGCGGAGGAGCCACGGTGGAATATGGGCGTTGGAATCTCTAGGAGGAGCTCGGTTGCCATCCTCTTCAGCTCCGGTCGTCGGCTCTTGATCACCACTTCAAAATCCAAAATAATTCAACTGATTTCAAATGTCTAGTTTAGTTGGAAAATTACATTTTATTGCAATTCAAAAGAAAATGACATAATATAACTACTGGAAGAAACTATCTTAATTCTACCCCCTAAATTATTGTTAAATTACATAAACAATTCGGAATATTTGAACCATCAGATCGATCGATATATATTATCTTTTGTCGTTGAAATTTTCATATTACACTAACTGCTAGTTTTATTAATACTTTCATTATACTGATACAAGTCAACATAATGGAAATATTATAGTTCATGTGGATGATCATATATAATTTATTCAAACAACGAGACTAGTATCTGCAATTTTGACGATAATTAAGAGCTAACAATATAATTATCCCTAACTATTACAGCATACGTCGATAATAGGGTTACAAAGTATTCAAACCGCAGATTGATAATACCATCAATTAGTCAAAAAACAATGGCAGAAAGGCTCATCTCAGTGAAAAAACTGGGTTGACAAACAGCATCATGCACAGATCCAAATCAAAGGGATTTGAAACAACCATGCGCATAGTAGTCACCTCATCAACATATGATAAATTAAGAGGGTGCGTGTTTGTCTAAATTTATTTAAGAGTTAATTACAGTTTGTCATTCGAATTATTATCATTTTTATATTTCGGTATTTAAACTTTTTTTTTTTTTATCAACTTACCATCTCGATTTCACGAAATTTTGCACTTTGTCATTTGTAACTATTCTTTCACCACGTTTTTTGTCAAAAAAACATTACATGCAATGCACATGTGATATTAAAGGATTGTGTGATGTGATATTTTTCATATATACATAACACGCGATATTTTTTCAACAGAAAAATCGATAAAAAAATGATCATATATGGTAAACTGCAAATTTAGCAAGATACAAAAAAAAGTTTAGATGCCAAATTGTAAAAACGGGCATATACACAAATCCAATCCATCTTTGACAATGTGAGAGAGAGAAGTACCATATAGTTAGGGAAGATGTCCCATGGAGAAGTTGTGGAGGAAGTGAGAATGTGAATGAAGTTGGAGGTAATAAGGCCTCTTGCTCTTGTTCTTGCTCTTCCTCTTTCTCCTTTTCCTTTACCTGTTCCCAATTTACATATATATATATATAACTGTTTAAACTGAAATCACACATTCTCACACAAACTAAACATAAATGTTACCAATGAGAATTATGAATATATATGAAACAAACACTATTAAATATTTCATCACCTTCTTTGCTAGTAAGTTGTTTTGCTCCTGCAGCAATCTCCCCTGCCACGGATGCCAGACGACGTGCATAATGAAATTTCCGTGCATTATGTTTTCAAAAATATTATAGTGACAAAATATATAATAAGAAAATATTGTATATATTAATTTTTGTCTTTATAAATTCAGCTGCATTTTTTTTTTGGCTTATTCTACCTTCATGATATATGTCATTGCAAAAGAGAACTAAATTAGAAGTTAAAACAGTGACTACTAAAAAATATTTTTTTTAGAATAAATCCAGTTCAATAATATTAGTAAGTTTTATACAAGTTTTTATTTATAAAAGATAGAGTACTTAAATTCACTTTTCATCCGTAAAGTATGTTTATAGTCGCAATCATAATTTTTAGGATGAAGATGTCTTTATCATTCACACTCATGAAATATGTTTATTACAATTATTTCCCAGAAAACTTATTTGAATTGTTATAAATTTTTATTAAAAATAAATATTATTTCGAATTTTATGATTCATATAATTAGTAAAGAAATCTTACAAACTTTATAAACTTATGATCCTCAAATTTTTTATATAACTATTAAAAGAAGTACATAATTTATGCTTTATTTTGTTATATGTATTGAATTTTTTTCTAATAAAAAATATTATCAAAGTACAATTTTAAAATATTATATTGAACATATATGCATTATAAAACATGCAAATCTAGATATAATTAATCATTAATATTGTGAGGATTGATATGATGGCTTAAAGGCATTTTTTATCCTGTAATTTGGGTTATTTGGTGTTTTCATTTTCTAACTTTTTAGAGTAGTATTTTGGTTCTATATCTTTTTAATTTTGATTATTTTGGTCCTTGTTTCTCCGAAGTTCTCCGTTCTCAACAAAACAATGCACGTCTCTTAGTTGATATTTTAAAATTGGGACTTTTTTCTTAATTGGTTATTTCTGCCAATATTATTGTTCTTTGATATGCTACAGTAGCATTTTGATTATACATCTTTTTAATTTTTGAATTTCAATTCTTTTTTTGTTGGAGCTCATCCTTCTCGACAGTGGAGATGAACTCTGATGACGAAAAGGATTTAAGTCACAAAAATTAAAAAGATGCAAGATCAAAATATTGCTCAGCAAGTTAAAGAACAAAAATATCAAATAATCTAAGTTACGAGACCAAAAGTTCATTTAGTCCAAATACGATCCATATATTTTAAATATTTATACATGCAAATAAATAGAAAGTATATAATTCAATATAGCATAATATTTTATTTTTATAAAGTTATATGAGTATTATATATAGTTACATTGTGTTATACACGTATTTAGGAGTATCTCTTTTACATAAATAGTTTATTTTGTAAAATATAGTTCTATATATTGAGCTTGTAAATATTATTCTATTATATAATTGACAAAAGTTATAAATCTTCAACATTGCTTTTTAAATAAAAATTTGAGTAAAACTTTAAAATCACTAAAATTAATTTTGAGGAAAATTTTGTGATAAAACATACTTGAGGGAGTGAAATGAAAAACACAAGGGAGTAAGTGAGAAAGATACTTTCTTTTTATTCTATCAATGTCAAATTATTTTGTTATAGGGCCTTTTTATTACCTTTCATACTTTTAAGAACTTCATTTATTGTGATCAATTTTGGGATTTTTTTAATGATAATTAAATTCAGACATCATAAGTTGGCAATGAAAATAACAATGATAAATTAATCTTTCTGTCAAAATTAATCTCTAAGAAGTGTGAAAGAAAGTTCCTAAAGACTTGCACTAGAGCAAATTTACAAATTGCCACAAATTAATATTCTAATTTTCTTAAGATTTATGTGATATTAATGCACTCCAACTTTATAAAGATACTAATTGAAAATTTACAAAATGACTGTTTATTGTTATTTAGTTTATATAATCTTTTAATAAACTAAAGTTATACATATAGTATTGATTGTTTAATATTTTGTAGGTCATTAATTGCTTTTTAAATATTAGATTATTTTGGCATAATATTAACTTTTCCTAGTTGATCATCATTTATTAATATTAGTTTTAATAAATCTAATGAGTGCATAATTAAATTAATAACTTTTTCTTCACAACAGGACATACATTTGTAGATTTTCTAACTTTTTATGCATTAATTGCATAAATAACGCGTGAAGAAAAAAAATTGTTGCTTGACATTACTGTTTAATATTTCATACACGAAACAAATTTAAAAGCTTATATATAATCCTCTCAAGTTTGGTTATTCTTTTGATTACAATTATGTTTTATCATGTTTGGTAATATAGAAATTCTAGGATTTCACTAATTTAAGGTAACAAGGAATAACTAAGTGCATGCAGGGGTCTTACCTTTTTCTGAAGCACAGAAATGGACTCCTGCATAAGTTGGTTCTGCATGTTGCATGTTTGAGTTACACAGACAATTAAATGGATTTTAGTATATTATTAAATCTGTTATATATATATATATATATGCTGTACTAATTTAAGCAATATTATTGAAATTCATGTTGTAATAATTGGAGGAGCTTAATTAATTTTAACTACACGTACCTTCCTTGTCCGAATTCGTTTCAAAGCACTGTCAAGCTGTTGCTGCAGACTCTGGAGCTCTCTCAAGCTGAGAGGGTCTAGATCTTCTCCCTCATAGTTCCTACAATTATTTCGGGGAACGTTAATTAATTATTAAGACATATTTTACTTTCCAGAACAAGACATTCCAAGTACAATCAGGATAATAATAGAGCATCGAAGACATAATAATATTATGTCATATATACGGAATTTCAAGAACTTGATGCACTAAATTGTTGATGAAAAAACAAAAAACTGCAAATGAAGAAGTTTCAATTTCAAGTATGGAACTAGTAGTACGCACGTACCTCATGTTTCTTTGTAAAACTTCTAACCGAGCCATCAGTTTTGGGTGCTCAATACACAAATTATTTTCCTACATATTCAATTAACCAAATAAATGTGACAATCAAGATATATAGATATATTTATATGAACACAGATCTAACAAAATAGAGATAGAACATCACATAATTAAGCTTCGATATAGTAAATTGCTGTCCAAATTCCTAATCAGAAGGCAATAACAAAAGAAATAATAAGTTTTTTGCTATTTTAATTAGATGAAGAAAACATATTTAAAATTTTAACACGTATATTGGTATAAGTAATACATTGAGCACTAGATTTAAGATATTGTATATATTTATATATATGTGAGTATTTCATATTGTGTTCATAATATATACTCCCTAAAACTTAGCCTAAGAACATGTTATATGAACACATTTCAGAATATAAGATCTTGTTAAAATTACAAAGGAAGGGTTGATACCGAATATTTCTTTTAGAACAATAAGAATTGCAAATGCACAAGAACTTGGATCATGCATTAATTTCTCGACAAGATTAATTTTTTGGTCCCATGGGTACGGGAATTTGAAAAGATAGTGCCACAAATTATGAAATTTTATTTTGGATACCAACTTAAAAAAGAACATTCATAACGTTAGTTCCAAGACTAAATTTTCGTTAATTTTTTACAGCAACTGGCTTGTATTTCTCACGTTACTGGTAAAATTGCAATTTTACTCCCATTTAGTTGAGGGTATCTTCATATGTAGTTCCAAACTTTATGGACTTAACATATTCATTCCACAAAATTCAAAAGATTATATATTTTTGGCTTTCAATTATGTCAAAAAGTAACCAAAGATATATGTATATATAAATAAATGCATTACATGATATAAATATATATTAATTATTAATGAAATCATGACTACTATATATATTAAAGGTTGATTATAAGTTATATAAATTAATAATTAGAAGTTAATTGAATAAAATCAAAATCTTCAATGATTTTCTGTTCTCGGACCAAAAAACCCAAAATGGAACTATTTTTCAGAATTATAAACTCTATCGAGGTATTTCATTTTTTTTTTTTTTAGTTTTTGCTTTGCAAAGCTTTTGCCCTAGTTTTGCCAAAAAAATAAAGAGCAAAATTACATCAAGTGTTTCATACGTATGCATATTTTTCCTATATTGTTGTGAACTAACAGAGATGTGCCACGCATATTCTTTTTTCGTACTCTTTTGATGAAATATTTTATAGAGTACAAAAAATACGTAACTTTTCAAATGTTGGGACGAAGAGGGTGTTTGGCGAAGTTTAATTATAAGCTTCTCAAAATATCACCTTTATAAGATGTTCGAAGCTTACAAGCTCAAAAAAAGTGTTTCACAATTTTTCTTTTTTAAAAACTTATAAGATCTCAAATTAAGATGTTTGAATCTTATAAGTTTTTTTAAAAAAAAGTTAATTTCTCTAACTTTTTTCAAAACATCTTATAAACTCTATAAGATTAATATGTCATTAGAGAATAATATCCTTATTCACACACAAACAGTACATAATCTCTCTCACACTCACTCTCTCTCTCTCTCTCTCTCTTTAGGATATTGAAGAATTTTATTGCTTTTGTTTTGCATTTGAAAAAAAAAATACTTAATTATATAAATTATTATAGTTAACATAAAAAAATTGCTATTGACATTATATTTTTGAAAAAATATAAATTCAAAGTACTATAAATTATACTACTAGAAATAGTTATTGATAAAGAAAATATCAATGATATATCTATGTTAATATTTGACTAACAAAAATTTAGGTAATAATTTTTTTTAATTTTTGTAAAAAAAATTATGTATAAAATTCTTATTTAGAGTTAAACTAATGTGAACTATGAACGAAAGTATTTTAAAAATATTTAAATATAACATATGTCAATAAAATAACAACTTATTTATAATTCTAATGGTATCATGTCATTTTTAATTATTTTACTAATAAAAGACCTTACTATGCCTAACGCCCTAAGATTTACAAGATGTTTTCACATCTTATAAGCTTTAACATCTTATTTTATCCAAACAATTTAAGAGCTTACTTTTGAAATAAGATCAAATATCTTAGAAGCTGTTAAAATATCTTACAAGATGTTTTAGGAGCTTATAAAATATCTTAAAAAATATTAGCCAAACATCCTCTAAATATGTTGAGTCTAAAATTTTGGAACTAGCTATACCATACAGATCCCTTAACAAAAGACTAAAAGTATAGTTTTTGTCCAATTAAATTAATGATCATGTGTTAAAATTTTCACAGTATCCATATGTAGTTAAGAATGAATATGAAATTGGAGAAAAGATTGGTCCAGTTGATCTTATCAAATTGAACTGTTCCATTGCAAATATTTCATATACTATTTACTTATAATATATACGAAAAGTAAGAATTGTTTAGAATAAAATGCTATACATATGTTATTTTAACTAGACTAGATCGATATTATTGTTGTAAAATTACTGTATGGTTTTTAAATGTAAAGCAAAAAATAAATAGTTAGATGGTCCAATTGCATCTGATAAATTTATTTCTTTTATGATGCATTCATGCTTATTTGTTGTATTAGATATATATAATGCATAATGATGAAATTAATAGTCACTAACACATGTACATGTCTTGCTAATATATAGTTCCAATTAGATATTTGTGAAAAGATAAATTATACACGTGAGAATATAAATTACGATATAGAGAATTATATCAAGAAATGAAGTATTTGTGCCATACCTTGGGTTGGGAATTCGTTGTCAGATTTTTCTCTGCATATGAATGTCTTTCATATTTTTCGATAATTCTTTCCATGCTAAAACATAAACCGCAAATTATTTAGCAAACAATAACATAAATAAAGTTATGTATATAATGCAAGAATAAATAAATATATGTTCTTTTGATGATGATTGTTCTAGTTTGTAAGTTATTGGCTAAATAACACCTATAGAATCATGTAATCAATGGGCGAGTACAAGGAGAAAAGCACTCATACAGTGTCAATATTTCTACACCTCACATATTAATACATAGTATGTATACACGATGAATATCCATAATCCACGAGAACTATGTATATTAGTAGTGTGATCCTCAGTTATATTTCCAAATATGTGACATGTTGGAGGTTGTTGACAAGAAAAAAATATATTAATTAATTTCAAGAGTAAATTCCAAGAGGCTCCTTTGCGATTTGCAACGAGGTTGAAAAATTCAAATACTCTCCTGAAATTATAAATATCCTAACAAGTTAGATTATTTATAATTTTAGGAGGGTATTTGGGTATTTATAATTATGACAAAATCTCGTAGGAGTACATTGTAATTTGCCCCTAATTTAATTTGAAGGAAAAAGCAAACTAGCGTAATGGACTTACATAACTTTCCAATTATGATATCAAAAATCTTGTTTTTGCTCAAGATGATGGACTACCAATTCCTTCATGATTATGCATTTACATGAGCTTTGATTTGGCTAAATCTAGAAAGCAAGAAAATCCCTTACGATGGAAGTGGATCTCAATCACAATATTGACTTGAGGATTCATTACTGATCATATATAACTAATGGGATGGAACACTTAAGTTAACTATGATTCTTATGGTTCACTGATCTAGACAATCTTAATTTGCATGCTCTAGTTATATGACAAATAAAATACAGTTGTCATGTAATTAAAGTACAGTTTAAAAATAATAATCAATTACATGACAAGTGTTGTAATTCTTATCATGTTATTGATTGAAACTTGACGAAACCTAATACATACAAGATTTTTGTGTATACTAAGCGCATTACTCTCGATCGAGCAAGGTATATAGTTATTTCAGTACAACAGAAGCACTACACTACATGGATGTATGTGACTGTGAGCCGGCTACATGCGGATATATGCTGAGGGAAAGAACAAGGGTCTAGGGACAGGTAATAAGTTGGTGTTCTTCTGGGCTCCCATGATTGGACCAGGTAAACTACAGGTGTTCTTGTAGGCTCCCAGGACCGGACCAGGTAACTAGGTGTTCTTTCCGACAGGGGGGTTCATTCAATTGTCACACCCAACATCTTTAGGATTCATACAAATAACATAAAATATCTGACATTCTGCTGATCAAATGGCACCATCCTTTGCTATATATAATGCAGTTTCTTGATCTTTAATTATTTCAAACTGATATGTATCTAATTATATTAAATTATGTGTATGAATTATAATCTGCAGTAAAGTATATGTAATAACGGAGATCATGAAGAGAAGATGTGAAGAGAAATTATAAAAGAAAAAGGTTGAAACTGATCAAATTGTTCTTACAAATTATAAGAGACATCAAATTTTAGCAAGTGATTGATATATATAGATATAGATATATATATAAAGAGCGAGATACATGTACCTCGGGAGTTGGAGGAAAGAAAGTATACTGACTTCTCAGGCATAAAATCAAGCTTCCCAAATCAAACAATGACGCACAAACACAAAAGGGGTAGTGATCAAACTAAATCTTATAAAACTAAAATGAAATATACACATGTAGAATTAACATCATCATCAAAATGTACGTATAGATGTAATTATGTGTTTTCATGAAAGAAAAAAGAAAAAAAGAAAGGCCCTAAAAAAAGTTTCCACTTTGATGAAACGCTGAGAAAGGCTTTATAAAAGTGAAAGAAGAACAACTCACTCCAGCAACAAATAACATTAACAACCAAGATTCTTACATTGATTTCTTTTCCTTGATCATAAATATATATATATATGAAAACATATATATAATTCTTGAAAAATGAAGGGTTTGAAGATAATAAAGGTCTTTTCTTGAAAATGAAGGGTTTGAAGATAGTAAAAGTCTTTTCTTGAAAATGAAGGGATTAATGAATTAACAAGGGAAGGTACCTGGTATCAGTAGAGTACTCAAAGAGCTTTCCTTTGGCAGAAAAAACAATCAAAGCAACCTCAGCATCGCACAAGACAGAGATCTCATTGGCCTTTTTGAGCAGCCCTGACCTCCTCTTGGAGAAGGTCACTTGCCTGTTAATCTTGTTCTCGATCCGCTTCAACTCAACCTTCCCTCTCCCCATATCTGATATTTGTTATGCTACTCAATATGTCAAGATTAATATGTACAACCAACAACAACGACAGCAGCTGCTCACATAAACCCTAAATTCTTGCTTCTCATTTACTGCACATCACACAAACACCCTATCCATCAAATATTGACACTAGGAAGAAGATTGTTTAATCTGGTGGGCTTTTATATATCATATAGAAAGAAAGAATTGTTCAAAGAAAAATAATCAGTCTGTTGTTCCTTAAAGCAAAGGCTCTTCCTTTCCTTCTGGTTGTGTGTGTGTGTGTGTCTGGATATATCAATAAATTATATTCACTCACACACAGGACAGATACATACATAATTATACAGTAACATCGTGGGTGGGATGGGGTGGGTGTGTTGTCGATTGGGGAATGGGAGAGTGGCGTAGTCGCGAGACTGTTGGGGTTTGAGCCAAAACAATTCGTACAACGTAATACAAACAAAGTAGGGCCATCATTAAACCCCTACCTATTCCATCCATCACTACTTTATATTGGTGTCTGTAATCGAGTGGCAACGCCGCTTCCTACTTCCTTCCACAAATTCCAATTTCAGTCCCTTCACTTAACCCTAATCTTATCTTCATCCTATTAATTTTTGGGATAATTCGCCTCTTCTCATCTGAAATTTGATGTAATTATAACACAGTTAAGGTTTATTTTCGTCTAACAATTAAATCTATTCGTTAGTCAAAATTTATCGAATTTGATGATATTAACAAAAAAATGGTAAAAATCTATATTTACATCCGATTGACTTGTTATTGATTTATTGTAGGTCAAATAGTTTTTTATGATCAAATTACCCTCATGCATCTTCACATGTTAATGCATGTGGAGAGGTATAGTTTAGTGAGAAAAAAATTATTTGACACATAATAAATCAGTAATAAGTCAATCGAGAATAAATATCACTTTAATTTAATTTTTTTTTTGTTAATATTCGCAAATTTAGTAAATTTCACTAACGAATGGACCTATTTGTCTGGAAAGTAAATTTCAGAGATACTATATGTAATTTTTCAAACTACAAAGGGTTTACATATAATTACATCAAAACTCAGGAGAAATCAGCCTAATTATCCCTTAACTTATTCTTTTTTTAATGGATGATTACACTCCCCTCCTTTGAGGTTTGATGTAATTACATGTAAATTCCTTGTGGTTTAAAAAATTACATCCAACACCCCTAATATTTGTTTCTATCTAATAAATAAGTCTCTCAATTAAAATTTATTGAATTTGCTTATATGAAAAAAAAACTTATATTTAATTTTAATCACTTAAAACTGACTTATTGCAGGTCAAACAATTTTTTTCAACCGAAACTACCCTTATAACGGTGAAAATATACCTCATCACATGCATATTGCATGAAGACATATGAGGGTAATTTGATCATGAAAAGATTTATTTGATTTGATTTGAATCAATAATAAGTCAATCGAAGGTAAACATAAACTCTTGTTCTATTTCTTTTGTTAATATCAATAAATTCGATGAATTTTGATTAATGAAGGGACTGATTTGTTAGTTGAAAGCAAATACTTAAAGATATTAAATATAATTTCTCAAACTATAGAGGGCTTATGTGTAATTATACCAAATTTCAGAAGATAAGAGTATACTTATCCCTTTCTTTAATTTAATATCAAAATATAACATTTTTTTTCATCCAATCTCAAAATTGAGATTAGAAATGGTGTTGTATGGCATAATCAGTATACATAAAACGTGTTTATAGTTTTTGAAAATATTTAACTAACGATTGATGTTGTTATTTTGGGGAAAAAAAAGGCTAAAGATGTCATTTTAAAAATGGCAGTGGGTCTAGGTAAACTCTAATAATTTTAAAAAATCATAAGATGAGCCTATGACAAGTTATACATATAATATATAAATGTATATTACATATATATAATTTAAATTCAAACTGTATATTTATTTAATAATTCAAATAGAATAAAATATACACCGTTGATCTACTAATTAATTTGGATATTAGATTGAAATAAAAACCAAACTGTATATTTATTGTTGATAGAAATATTGCATGGGTCGTCGCTTTGCTTCCTATGAAAAGAAGCACAGAACTATTTCAATTCGTACGTACAACTTGAGCTGTTAAACCTACCCAAATTCTTGTTTTCCAAGGTGGTCCAAATCATGCTTGAACCACGTGATGCTTTCACACACAATTCATTACCAAAAAAAAAAACCAAATGTTAGGATTATGTGGACCATGCTACATTACTAGACATAATAAAAAAGCACCAAGTTTGAGTTAATTTAGGTAGTACTAAAATGGATGGTGGTTTAAATTGTGTTGATTATTTAGGTTTGCGTCCCGTTAAAGCTTGCTTTAAATTGGGACCATAGTGAAAATCGAAATAAACGAGACGAAGAAAGAAGGCAATAACGACTTTTATTTGTTTAATTTATTTTAGTATTGAATATCGTGCACCGTGCGATACTGTGATTTATAAAGTGTGTATGCATATTTTACAAGTTATATTTTTCTATTGTACGTGTTCTAGGAATAATTGAGAGTGGTCTGCACGGATATTACAAGATCCCACCTTATCTTGCTACCTAGGAAACCAAATTCATGTAATTAAACGATGTGGGAATTTTCTTTACTTTTATAATCTTTTAATTTTGAAAATCAATTCATTTAAGTCAGCAATATATAATAATATTAATAACATATGTAGTTAAATAATAGTTATTTGTTATAGATTTTTATTGATTATTAAAAGTCGATTGATAATTTTCTATTCTTGATGTAATAATTGTAGCTTAAATTATATTGACGTGTTCTAATGTTTGATATAATTACAAATGCCCTCTTCTCGTTTGAAAATTAGCGATACCTCCTGCTGTTTGATATAATTATGTAATTTTTGGATAGTGAGGTGGAATTATCAACTTTACCTTAGAAGTTTTTTAAGTTTTATTTTCTCAATTTTTGAAGAAAAATGTTAAAATTTTGGTGTTGTCCAATGTCCCATTTAGCCCTCTATGTTTATACCATGTATATTTTTAAAACCGCATTTTAGTCCATAAAAAATATTTTAAGAATATGAAAAATTTATACTTCAGAATTTGAAAGGTTATTTTGGACAATTCAATGCAAAATCTTATGTAACCCTAATGGAAGCTAATGACATGGATTCATTCTTGGACTGATCTTAGCTTCAAAATGGTATTAATAATTTTTCAAATAATTGAAATAATTTGTAATTATATCAAAATTTTGAGCTCGATATAATTTATCCATAATTATATAATTAATTTGTTCACAAATGAATAACATAATACTCTCACCATTCTAATTTCGCGTGGCCTAGGTTGTTTTTTAAGGAAACACTAGACCACTTATCAATACTAAACTCAAATCATTAAATTCAATATTTACATTATTTATAAAACGTTAAATACTAATTTAAAAAACTACCATATAAATGAATTAATACCCAATTAACAAAGTTTAAACTTAAAATCTTTTAATTACACGAGCTCAGTCATTTTTTCTTATTTTATAAATTAAAAGTTAGATTTCAACAAATGCATTGTGGCTGCTCCAATTTGATGCAGGTCGCAAGATTGGGGGTCGGGTTGCCTGATCTGGATACCTTGAGCTCGGGTCGCAGAACCCTTTTCGAGCTTTCTGACAATAGATCCTGAGAACAAAAAACATGTTAGGCTTGTTGGGTGGCCCCCAACTAAGGCCCTCCAATGCTTAAGTTAGAAGGAGCGGGGTCGAATTCGTCTGGGGAGAGCTAATAAAGTTGAAATGTAATAAATGTTGTTACTATAAATGTTCATATCTGCTAGTATTTATAGTGTACGGTACCATATAGGATGGTGTCACGTGGCGTCATTTTGGCATTCAGGTGTCAGATGATCCTACGACTATCAAATCGGGTCTGTCTCTTGGATCGGTCAGGCAGGTCGAGTCAGGTGACCAGACCCGTGGGTTTGCACGCGGATCTTGTCCATTTCAGTTAATTTCTGTAAGATTGGAGGGCAATTTTGTTCCTTTTTCTTTGTCTGAGGTAATTACCCTCATCACAATTAAAAGCACTCAACAGTCACAAAATGCTCCTTTCGCCAAAGCGTGCTGAAAATTTCTCAGCTTAATCACTATAACTCGACCAACACACTAGTAAATCAATCCCAACTGCAATCCAATAAGTCATCAGCATAAAAATGGTAAGTTCTATATTTCTAAGTGAAATTCAAACTAATGACATTAAGTTCGGTATTCGATTTTTTTCCCTTCCAAAAATTGATAAACGACGAAATCAACTGAATTTTAATTTTTTATTTAAAAATAAATAAGTAATAGAAAACCTCAAGTTGCTAAAAGTACATAAAAACATTTGAGCAAATGGTGGGGGCATATATTCTCTGATTATTACATTATAGTATGAGGAAACTCATGAGATGGGAGAAAAAGTAAGTAATTGAGATATCAAGTTGCATGTATAGAATTATGAGTAAAGGTATATGTTTTGTCCACACACACTTTCACCAATTGTTGTTGATTGGCTAATTTTGGCATCAACATTGTAATTGGATGTCTGCTCTCCTTACACAAACTATTGCTCCTTTTTTTGTTTTTTATGGCAAGCATGTGTATATATATGCACTGTCATTGTCATATGGTGGACACAGACTATACATAGGCCAATCAAGCTAAATAATGATTATTACTTTGAGCACACACACATATATATATATACACTACATATTTGTATGCATACATAGATACATATACGATATAATACAAAGACAATATTCGTGCAGTGTATTTGAATTTCTTTGTTTTGCACGTGGAAACGAGTATAATTACATTTATTATGTGATTGATTATGATATTTTTAGATGATTTTATTTTATTATGTAATTAGTTCTGATTGAATTCGACAACTCAGTCGGGCATAAACCCAATTTGAGCTCAAATTGTTTTATCGTTCCAATTCGGAGTTATATCTCAATTTTTCATAAATATTTTTTTTCCCCGTCTATTCTTAGTCACATACTCACATGTATATTATATGGTGTCATACTTTCAAATTATAATATAATTTATTTATGTTTTTTAAATTTGAGAAAAAACATATATCAATATCAACCAATTATTATTTTAATATCAACACATAATACGCAAGTTGGATTAAAGATCTGCATCAATCAAGACTGTAATTACCAACACGAAAGTGTGATAGAAAATATAAATATCCAACATAAAAAAGGGGCTTCTTTGTCTTTCCAGGCCGAATTTCTGAAAAACACCCATGGAACACACACTTTCAATGGCAAGCCCACAAAACATGTTCACAGCCCACTAAATTATATTAAAAATACAATATAAATTATAATAAAAAATCCAATCCAGTAAATTATAATGTAGTAATAATATTTAAAAAAACAATAATCTGCCTATGATATTACAAAAACAACACAAGCTTGTCCGTATAACCTCATTCAACCTTAAAAGATAATATAACTTGAACAAAATGGAACATGTATGTATGGTATGTAAACATTATAGGAAAAGATGAGCTGAAAATCAAGAGTGAAGCTTGGAGCAGCGACAGTCGGGGCAGGAAAAATGGCCTCTTGCCCGACAATTGGGGCAAGAAGCCTGCTTCTTAGTTTTCACACCGAAACTCCGGGGGTTCCCATCAACCACAGGAATCAAACTGAAGGGCGGCCCTCCTTCTTTAATCAGTCCGGAGCCCCTGCATCTGGAGCAAGCGATCAACTTCAGGTCACCGCATCTCTTGCACATCCCCAGAGAGCTGTCGGTCGGAGTAAAAGGGTGTGAGAATTGGAGAAGAGAGGAGGGGGGTAGGGTTTGTAGAAGAAAAATGATTACCTGCGCTGAGAGGAAGAAATGAAGGAGTCGATCTTGGAGGCTGAAATGGTGGCGGAGAGGAGGAGAGTGCCCACTGCGTACCCTGCTATCTCGCTTGCTGTTATGTGTTCCAACATTTTTCTTTCCTCTCTCTTTCCATCTTCGTCTCTCATATTTGTACCGCACCTGAGGCCCAGGGCATTACCTTATCCATATTAAAATTTTATTAATATAGCATATAGTGTTAAATGACTCACAAGC
>NC_026152.1:3087696-3096932 GCF_000512975.1 Sesamum indicum
CGTCGTGCTAATAACGCGAAGGTCGCAAGTTCGAGACCTGTATGGGCCATTTTTCGCTTTTCAAATTTTTCTATTGAAGTCGTTTTTAGGAGTAAATATATATTAGCTTCAGTTAGTTAAACGCATTGGCCTATTAGCTCAGTTGGTTAGAGCGTCGTGCTAATAACGCGAAGGTCGCAGGTTCGAGACCTGCATGGGCCATGTTTTCTTTTAGCACGTTTTTATTAGGGTTTTTGTATATTATAAATTTAAAAGGAGTTGTCATAAATTGTTAAAATAAAATAGTTGAAGATACGATTTTGATTTAAAAATTAGATATTTTATGAATTTCTATAATTTTTGTCTTTTCAAATTCCATATCCCAATTTCTTCTCATTCTTTTTCAATAATTTCTCCTAACTCTTTTTATATTTTGTTAGTAGAATAAATTATATTTTGTCATTTCAACTACGCCGTTTTTACAATTTGCTATCGAAACTTTTTTTTTTGTCAACTTACCATCTCAACTTTGCGAAATTTACACTTTGCATACATGATCTTCTTTTTGTTTATGTTGAAATTTTGTAAAGTTGAGATGGTAAGTTGACACGAAAAAAAATTTAGATGCTAAAGTATAAAAGCGGCCATAGTTCGAATGGCAAAACATAATTAACCCTTTTTAATATTTCAATTTATCTAACTAATGTATATATTTTAAAACACTAAATTACTTTTTTTTCTTTTAATTTGAAGAAAGGATTTGAAAAAATAATTTCAAATTACTCCATTCGAAAGGAATTGAAAAAATTCGTTCATATTTATTTAAATTTATTCAAAATTAAAATAAAAAATTTAAAAAAATTTAAAATTAGAATTATCCAACCTTTTAAAAGATTTGTTATTAAGGACTTGAATCCCGCGTGATTTCAAATTTTTTAATCCAAATAAATTTAAAAGTAATTCATTTTGGTTGTCGTAATATTGATTGACTTAAATGCCCTTCAATATATTTATTATCTTTTTGATTAATTTGTTCCGTCAATTATTTTCTATTCGCATACATTTGAAATTAATATATTTTATTACTTTCAATCAATTATTCATTTACTTATAAATATAATTTAAATTATACATACAAATCAAGTGTGATTCATTAAGCGATATTCAAATATTTATGCTACTAATTAGCACTTTATGATTCGATTTGCATTTATTCTTTTTCATTTTTTTGGGAAAAATATAAATGGAAAGTTGTAAGTAAATTGAACTATAAAAACATAAAAATATATATAAAAAAGAATTGATCAATAATTAAAATTAATGTATTTAGATTAAACCATCATGGAATATGGAATATGGAATATGGAACTCTATATTTCGTAAATCAATAAATTAAATAATAAAAATTAGAAAATTAATGAAACTATCCAAATTTGTGTATATTTGGTGCCTAATTGAATTGTTACAATACTATATTTATATTTATATAAATAAATAATAGATATCATTTTTTGTGTTGGAAAAAAAATCTAATATCATGAGATTTTACTAAACTGAGAATGTATAAATAAATAAATTTTAAAAATTAAAGTACTCGATAAAAATGTATTGAGTGAAGAAATTGAATACAATCAGTTATTGATTAACTTATTCAAATAAATATGGAACTTTTTTCCAGATAAATATGAATAACAATTTCAATTTGAAATATGTAATTTCTTATATGAACAATTTTAATCTAAATGGGCTATCTTAGTGTAGTATGAATATTACTTAGGTCGATAATCCCATTGATTATATATATATATTTATAATTATACCCTTAATTAGATAATTATAAAATTAATTATAATTTCTTTTTATATATATAAATAACTTCATGTTATTTTAATACAACTATACCAATGTTTCTAGTGTCCATAATACTATAAATTAATTTATTTTAAATTTAATTTGTTGGTTTATATATTTTATTTTTATTTATAATATATTTTAAAATTTTAAAAATTATTTATTATATACACATAGGCATGATGTACTACACCAGCTAATTATGTATAAATTTATTGTTTTAGGCTTTGGCTTAGGCTTATTTTACTTCAGGGATCTTTCTATCAACAGAAATCATATATTCTGTTGGTTGCCACATCAACGGCCTATTAGCTCAGTTGGTTAGAGCGTCGTGCTAATAACGCGAAGGTCGCAGGTTCGAGACCTGCATGGGCCATTTTTTATTTACGGTGCTACCATTTGTTGTTGCTCGTCCCTAAAGTGCTGAATGGGTCTTTATCTGATTCTTGTGCAGATTCTTTGTAAGCTTTGTGTCCACGACGGTAGCTCTATCTGATTTAGTCTCTCAGGAATCCATATTCCGATTTTAATCAATTATGTGATTCCCTTTCAGTAACAGAAGAAGAGGATCCGGAATTGGTTTGGCATGCAGATCCAGTCTTACAGGGATTCCTTGTAGTTGGACATCTTCTTTCGACTAGATCTTTTCATTTAGAGGCACTTCAGTCTACACTAACTGCTGCTTTTAATCCTGTTCGAGGAATGGAGCTCCAAATAATAGAGAGAGACCGTTTTCTACTAAGATTTTTCCATATTCTTGATCAGCAAAAGGTCTTAGCGAGTTGTCCATGGGCCTATGAAAAGAATTTCGTTATCTTGGCTGCAGTTGAATCGTCTGAAAATCCGACCATCGTTGATCTAAATTGGTGCGAGTTTCACACCCATATTCACTGGCTTTCCCATTGAAAAAAAATGACAAAAGAAGTGGCATCACTGATTGGTAACAAACTGATTGATGTTTATATGGACACAAATGGTACTTCTTAGGGATCATCTATCAGAATTCGCATTGCTCTCGATGTTACAAAGCCCCTTAAAAGAGCTTTGAAGATACGAATGATTATCTGTTAACTTTCACGTACGAAAGAATACCAAATTTTTGTTACTTTTGTGGATGCCTTGGATACATCTCTAGTTCATGTGAATCCTAGTTTAATGATGAGTTTGTCGATCCCAGTGAGAATACCCCTTTCGGAGCATGGCTTCGAGCACCACCCCGATCAACATTGCGGTGCCGGAACTCAAATTTCTCTCCACAAAACAATTATTCTAACCCCAAGCGCCTATATTTTCACTCCACGAATCCTAGCCATAACACATCATATAACCCCAACAGAAAAGGCCAAGCCTTTCTCGGTGAATTTGTTCCATTCCCAAATATCAATCCCACCACTACAGACACAAACACTATCCATCCACCCCACTGCCTAACTAGCTGCATGACACCATAACCCGACCACCCATATCCGACCTCAATCTGATACCGCACTTGCATGAACCTAACCCTCTATCATTTACAGTAGATACCAACTCTTTTACTACTCACCATGCCCCCATATCAAACAACTTAAACATACCCACATCCTCCACTCTCCTTATCTTCGTTTTCCCTCAATTAGCTATCGACCAACCTCTACCTGATAACTTTGATAGCATCACACAAATCCCTCTCACAAATAAACTTTCCAAGCATATTACTCGTAAACCAACTACCACCTATAAATCCCAATCCGAACCAAAATTACTCTTACCTCAGAAGCGGAGACTGCGGAGCAGTCTAGCCAATCCTCATGAGTTTGTTAGTTTGGAACTGCCAACCCCTCCTTGGTTTTTTTTGGCAAAAACCAAGCCTTCTTCTTGCCAAATTGAAAATTTGAAACGACGTTTTGATCTTCATGGCTTTTGTGTTGACTCAGTTTGAAGGAGTGGTGGATTAGTAATGCTTTGGGACAGGGAGATTGAAGTTCAATTGCAAACTTACTCTAGAAATCATATTAATGTCTCGATTAGACTAATGAAAACCATGAATGGTGGCGGTTCACGGGCTTCTACGGCGAACCCGATACTAGTAATCGGGAAAGTTCTTGGAGATTGCTAGTTGCATTACATGCGCAATCAGGACGTCCTTGGTTGTGTGCGGGCGACTTCAATGAAATCATTAGCCAAAAAAAAAATCGAGAGGACCCCCTCGACCTAACTGGCAACTCAGAAACTTTCAAAGGGCTTTGGAAATCAGTGAACTATCAGACATTGGTTTCTCGGGAGAACCGTTTACATGGTCCAATCACCAACAGCGTCTTCACACCGTTTGGGAACACTTAGATAGAGCTTGTGCTAACTCTCACTAGACTGGAGTCTTTCCGAATGCGGAGGTTGTGCACTTAGTGGTTTCTTACTTAGATCATGTCCCTTTACTTGTTAGACTCTTTCAGCAGCCATCTTTCAGGTGTAAGGGAACTCGGCCATTTAGATTTGAAGTCTTGTGGCTTCAATCATAATACTGTAGGTCTGTTGTTCGTGGATAGCTAGGAAGGAGAGTTAACGACTGATGGGCCTAGAAGGGTTTTCAAAAAGATGGAGGTCTGCAGGCGAAATTTAGGTGTTTGGAGTAAGAGATTGTAGGCAGGCTAAGGAAACAATAGAGAAATTGGAGAAGAGATTCCTGGCTATCCAGTCCGGCGCTATTGCTTGTGAAAGAACGAATGAAGTAGCAAAAATTAGGCGTGAATTGGAAAAGGTGGCAACTCATGAAGAAACTTCTTGGAAGCAACAAAGCAAAGCACTATAGCTAAAAGAGGGGGACCGAAACACAAGCTACTTTCATCAACAAGTCAGTCATCAATTTTGCCCAAATCTTATCTCAAAAATCAGAAACCGAATGAGAGCATGGGTTAAAAAAGAAGAATTCAATAATGCATTATTTCTCACTTCCAAGAGGTTTTCACTTCTAGTCGATCGAGTTTGGATGATATTGCCTGAAGGACGACTCACTTGAGATGAGCTGTGAGATGAGCTGTGGATATGAATATGGCGGAGGATCTAGTGCAACCATACTCGAAAACTGATGTTACTAGAGCCCTATTCCAAATGGCTCCCTTGAAATCATCCAGACCAGACGGTATGTCCCCAGTTTTATTCCGAAAACACTGGCACATAGTTAAAAATAATGTTGTGCTTGTGTACTTCGTTTGCTTAACTCTCATGACATGCTTCCCTACCTTAATGAAACTCATACTGTTCTTATTCTTAAGTGCCAAAACCCAAAAATGCTAACAAATTTTCGTCCAATCAGCTTATCCAATGTTATATATAAGATTACATCAAAAGCTGTCGTGAATCCTCTGAAAATTATACTTGATCTTATTATCTCACAAGCCCAATCCACGTTTGTCCCAGGGCGATTTATCACGGATAACATTCTCTTAGCCGTCAAACTAAATCATTTCATGAATACTACGACTACAGATAAACAGGGATACATGGCAATGAAGCTTGATGTAAGCAAAGCTTATGATAAAGTTGATCTTGGAGCATGTATTATCTAAACTTGGCTTCCTTCCCAATTTCATTCGTCATGTCATGCTCTTTGTTTTTTCAGTCTCTTACTCATTCATGTTAGGTGGGAAAGAATTTGGGTCTCTTGTTCCTCTAAGGGGGCTTCATCAAGGAGACCCTCTATCACTTTATTTATTCATTCTTTATACAAAATCGTTTAGTTCTTTGTTGCAACAAGCAACAAGCCGAATCGCCTAACCAGATTAGAGGGATTTCTATCTGTCGAGGTGTTCTGGGTATTTCCCATCTTCTATTCGCAGATGATACACTGATATCCGCACAAGCTTTAGGTGAGGATGGTCGATCCATCAAGGAAATTTTGGAGATCTACAGACGTGCATCAGGACAAGAGATCAATTTTCAAAATTCGTTAGTGGCCTTCAGCAAAAATACTCAAATGGATGGTCGTGCAACAGTTATCCAGGAAGTGCACATCGGGATGGAGAACAAGATGGAGTTGTACATTGCCCTCCCTTCAAGAACTGCACGCTCAAAAAGAGAATTATTCTCTTCCATTCGCGAGAGAATCTGGAACAAAATCAATGGTTGGAATGAGAAACTCTTATCATAAATGGGGAAGGAGGTCTTAATTAGATCAGTGTTGCAGGTCATCCCTTCTTACGCCATGGGATTTTTCAAACTACCGATAACTTTCTTGCGAGAAATCCACGGCATGATCTCAAACTTTTAGTGGAATACAAGAGCCGAACAAAATTTATTGGCTTTCTTGGCAACAATTATGCCATAGTAAGCTACAGGAAGGTATTAGATTTCGACAAGTTCACTTTTTTAATCTCGCTATGCTAGCAAAACAACTTTGGAGAATCCTTAGTCATTCGATTAATTTGCTTACTCGAGTCCTCCGTGCAAGATATTTTCCGAATAGTAATATTCTCTCAGCAACAATAGGTTGGCGTCCTTTTTCACATGGAGGAGTCTCTTGGCGACATAACCGATTCCACGAGCAGGGTGTAGATGGAGAGTGGGCTCTGGCGACTCTATCAGAGTGTGGGTGGACCCTTGGTTACCACGACCAGCCAACTTTTCAGCCTATCACATTCCCTCCTGTTGGCAATAATGATTTTCGAGTGTCTGCATTGATTGATGTTAATTTACATGAGTGGAATTCCAGCTTGATGTACATTGATAAAAAATATTACCTTGTAAGGGTAAAAAAGTATTAACGTATATGAGGCACACATTAAACAAATGCAGCCCACCACACCATACATTTGATGTTCATTGATTTGACTATTTTTTGCTCCCTCGAAAGTCGCACTTCACCTGGTGTGTATTTGTGCCGTAGGTAAAATTTTCAATTTTTATCCCTTAGTAAAAACCTCGACCACATCATTGACGCTGTCTGTGGGAATATTTACCTCGACACTGAGTATGCAAACCAATTCTCGAGCCTTGGCGGAACAAGACCCGCCTCGCAAACAGTCACCACCCCAGGAGGTAACCCCCCTGACGCATGAGCAAGTACCCCTTAATGGGAAGATTCCTCCACCACATCGACAATCTCCGCCCGCGCCTCCCGATCCAACTGACGTAAGAAGCTTTGCTCGCCCTGATATGCGACGCATCTACTCGAGCGGCGGCCCAAGCCGTACCTACGAACCCACCCCCTCCTTCCCCTCGCAAAAGTCGAGAATTATCCTCGGCTCTCGAGGAGGAGGACCAGAGGCGGGAGGAAGTGAACAACAAGATCTCTAGGCCTGAAGTTGCACAGACTCAAGGTCATAATCTCCGCAATCGAGAATCTTTCGCTCCCCCACTACCTAAGGGAGTCGAGGCTTCCTACTTGTCATTGGTTGTAGCTCCTCCAAGACGTAGCCCTTTTGCCTCGAACATTCTAGCTGAAGCGCTCCCAGCAGGCCTCAAGGTCTCGAATTTATTGGAATATGATGGGACAGGATACCCACAAGAACACTTAGACAAATTTTACGCCAAGATTGATTGGTACGATCTGAGTGATGCCGCTTACTGCAAGGTCTTCGCACTACGCTCTCGAAACGTGCATTAGCTTGGTTCAACCAACTGCCCGTTGGAACTATTTCTAGCCTCGAGCAGTTGGTTCAACGTTTCTTGCATCACTTTTCCATGAATAAAAAAGTTCCAAAAATGACTACATCTTTATTTACCATTTGCCAAAAGGAGGGCGAAACTTTGAGACACTACATCCAAAGATTTGTGGACGCAGTGCATGAAGTTTCCCATGTTAATCATGAGTTGTTAGCTAGTATTATCCAACAGAACCTGCTATCGGGAAGATTCAAGGAGTCCATAGCCAGCAAGCCCCCTAGCACTATGGAAGATTTACTCGTGCGCTCCTAGAAAAATACATCCGGATTGAGAAGTCTAATACTTTGGATCATTCCCTTAGCGGCAAAAGGAAGGGTCGGGAAGAGGAAAAGGAGCCGAAAAAGAAAAAGGAACGCAAGCATGTACCTCCGGCGGGGTTCGCTCACTATACCCCCTTGAACGCTCCCAGGGGGGAGATATTAATGATGGCGGAACAACAAGGGAAAATCAGTCAATGGCCGGCAAAGATGAAAGATAACCCCAAGAGACTCAAATCCGATAAGTATTATCGTTTTCACCGGGACAGGGGACACACGATGGAGGATGCCATCACCTGAAGAATGAGATAGAAAAATTGATCCAGTGGGGACACTTAAAGGAATATGTCAACCACTCTCCATAACGACGCCAATTTGACCTTGGGACGAATGTGCCAACTCCTCGTGACGATAACTATCCCACCGCAGGAGTCATCCCATAACCTCAAAATGATTAACAAGCCACGAAGGAATAACTCAAAGTTCACGTAGCGGAAAAAATTATTTTTTGGCTATTCACTTGTAATAGGAGAAAACTCAAGTAGTAGCTCAACATATCCTTCTCCTCTTCTGATTTTCCCTAAAACTTTGTATTCCGAATTTTAAGTAATGAAGTTAGTTTTCCTGTTGTAGTCCCAACAAATGAAACAAATTTAAACATAGAGATCCTTGAAATTTCACGAGGACCCTAGAGGCAAAAATCGTCATTGTCATATAAGCAAAATTCGCTATTGCCCGGGACCCCTTAAAAGGAACTTTCATTGAGATCCTCATCAATAATGCCACCCCGAAAACTTTACATCCCTTTGAAGTTGGTAAAAGACCGACTCCGGGACATGAAGTATCCTTTGAGGCAACATCCCATTATCAAATTCTTGAGGCAATGTCCCCTCATAAAATTATTGGACTCGAAAAATGTTGCCCCCCCTTCCGAAGTTGGTAAAAACGTAATTCTGGGGCTTGAGCAAAAACTTCCCTTGAGGCAACATCTGATGAATACAAATCATAAGAGAACAAAACAAACACTTAGTAAATGTAGTGACTACATTTATGAATATGGAGTACTATCGAGTTACCTACCAAAATTTTCAACCTAATGGATGGTGAAAAAATCACCCCAAGAGGCAACGTTCTTAAAAAAATTGCATCGCTTCACCTTCTCCAAGGTCTTTGGGGGCTCCATAAGAATTGTTTATGGGGAATCTCATCTCTTGAAGATGACGTCAAATTCTTCAAAACAAATGAAAGAATTCGGCACAAAAGATAAATAAACTTTGAATAACCTCTACTAATAGAGAATGGGAACAAATATTATTAAGAGATATTTGATAGTATAGTGGTTGGAGTTCTTATTTTCCACTTTTTTGACCTGAGTTCAAAACCTATGAGGAACGCAACAATAAGCACCTTCTCCCAACACTTGAGGACTCGAGCCAAAGGCTCGAGGTGGGTGCGAGGGGGCGCCTCGAGCCGCAACACTAGGCGCTAGCTCGAGGCGGTTCCTCGCAC
>NC_026152.1:3097178-3100221 GCF_000512975.1 Sesamum indicum
ACTCGAGGTGGCTTGAGTAGCACCACCAGGCGCAGCTCGAGCCACCAGACACTGTTGGCCAAGCGTATTCGCACACCCCCAATTAATTGAAAATAATAAACGACTACCCACCCATCCACTCCCATGTGTTAACTCAATTCAGAAACGTGTTTACTCTCAGACAAAATATTACATTGGGTGTGCATATTCCATCCGAGAGTGGGTGCTGTATGATGTACATTGGTAAAAAAGTAATTTAACATATATGAGGCACGCATTAAACAAATGCAGCCCATCACACCATATAATTTACAACACTACTATAAATACCAAAAATATTAATTTTTTAAGCCAACCACTATTCATTGATTTGACTATTTTTTGCTCCCTCGAAAATCGCATTTCACCTGGTGTGTATTTGTGTCGTAGGTAAAATTTTCAATTTTTATCTCTTAGTAAAAACCTCAACCACATCACAGCTAGATCGGTGCCTTGTTTTGGCCTATTGATTGTGACCTTATCCTCAGCATACCGCTTAGTCGGCTAGGCATGGATGACTGTCTTGATTGGTACTGTACACAGAATAATCTTCAGTGTTCGGAGCACTTACCATGTGGCCTGCTCGCTTGAAAACAAACCGTGTTCGAGCCTTGTTAGACAAGACAAACAGGCATGGTGGAAGCTACTTTGGCAGACAAAAATTCCAAGCAAAATTAAGGTTTTTATTTGGCGCCTCTGCTCAAATGCCCTTCCAACATCGGCCAATTTGAACAAGCGTATCCATTCTTCATCTTTCTCATGTCCGTTCTCTTTCGAAAGCCAGGAAGATATTCCCCACGTTTTGATTCATTGCCCATTTGCCCGTCAAGTGTGGAGTCTCTCAAATATCAGGTGGAATATTGTGTGTAGAAATTCAACTGATGCACTTCAATGGTTGATTGGAATTAGCACCGAAGTTGGTGTATTTGGTGGAGTCGAAATCGCAAACTCATGCAGAGTCGGTTTCTCTTACCAGATCAAGTTATTTGTTTTGCTAACAAATATCTTGATTCCTTCCTTCACCAAAATTTGGTCTGCAACACTGAATTCTCAGCGTTGGCAATGTCCTCCTTCTTGCACTATCAAAATCAATTGTGACAGAACTATCTTCGGCGGCGAAAAGGAAATGGGTCTTGGTTTTCATCGCTCGTGATGTCAAAGGAAACTGTATTGCGTGGTCATCAAAGCCAGTACATCGGTGTGCTGATGGTGAATTGGTTGAGGCAATGGCAGCACGAGACAAGCAATGGAACTGACTGCTCGCTTTGGTTGGAATTCTATCATTCTATTCGTAAATTAGCTGATTCTTTTCAGTCTTGTGTCTTTAGTTCTATTAAGCGTAATTGTAGTTCGGTGGCCCATGAACTTTGCCATATCTGTTGTTGGCTGCTTGGAAGGATCTTTCAATTTTCCAACTAATGGCAGCTGCTCTGCCTCTGCCAAACATTGTTCATCATCAATAACAACTCACTTGTTTCCTCTCAAAAAAAAAAGAAGAAAAAATTGATTAGCATCGCTTTCCTCTATTAGATCTATTTTATTTATTTTTTTAACTCCCACCTTTTTCCTTACAAGTTTTATTTTGTTTTAAAATTTTTTTGGGGGTATTATTCTGTTATTTTTTAATTATTTACCTTATTTTTTCACTAACTCCCACTTCTCTTTATATTTTTGCTCTAAAATCTAACTTTATCGTTTATTTATTTCAGTATATGACGACATGTATTAAAATAAATTTTTAATGTTAGAATACTTAAAAATCGACCTTTATAATTAAATTTATTTTGCACTCATATTTTGAGTGCGCCACACACACTGCATGACTTCATTAGAAATTCAAAAACAGACTGTCCTAAAAATTCGTCTTATTGACTACTACTTATCCAATAACCAAACACTTACGACTTTAAAACTACACTAGTTCGAATTATTCTTTGGCAAATAAAAGGCCGACCAGGATGATCAGCTTAGCAATCCTTATGACATATACCCTCCCCTCTGCACGTAATCGATTGTATCTCCTTCACAACAACCACCACCAGTACCGCCACGATTTTGAACTATCACATCATCCAGACCCCACAATTCGTCCCAGAAGTAGCTATCCGCGGTGATAAAATCGAACCAGAATTCAGTATCTTGATACATCATAGGCAAGAACTGATTGTTCTCCACGATCGGGTACCCCATATCCGTCTCTTTCTTGATGTTTATCTCATCACATGCTTGAGGGGATTCGTGGATGTTGTTGCTGTAATTAGTTTGCTCTTGTTCACGGTGCACCAGTTTCTGCCTAAGGATTCGTCTCTTTTCTTTCTTAGTTTCACAATTAGGCTTTCTCTTCTTGAAATGAGTCCTCCAGTAGTTCTTTATCTCGTTGTCTGTTCTTCCCGGCAAGTATCGTGCTATGGCCGACCATCTACACCATCGTATATGTACGTGTGATGGGAAATCGATTGACAGATTGTGAAAATTTATAAAGAAAGTACGAAAAAAGTTAAATACTATAGTCGATATATATCGGAGAATTTTCCTATTTCTTTAGAACTGGTTGCTTATAAATTACTATAAAATTATATATTTATCCTTAACAGAAAAATGTATGTAAAAAAATAATATACAATACAGATAAAAGAATTTATTCAAATAGAGTAATTAATTAATTGGAGGAAACAATTCTTACTTGTTTCCCAAAACGGCATGGAGTTGTATGATGATTCCTTCCTCCTGAGGTGTTAAGTGGCTTTTTTTCAGGCCAGGCCTCAGGTAATTCACCCACCTCAGCCTGCAGCTCTTCCCGCTTCTGTTCAACCCTGATCATCAAAATTCTCAAAACAAATGTCAAAACATGCAGCAAATGTTCCGTTGCTTTTTGCTAACAGTTCCGTCTCTAAACCAAAGGGTTCCGTCACAAATGGGCTAATAATCTTATAGTCGTACAAACTACACATTTATAATTGATGTAAGACGTTTTGGCTGCATCGTTAATTAAGTAATCTTACATAGTATTAGAATGTCAGAATTT
>NC_026152.1:3100231-3152302 GCF_000512975.1 Sesamum indicum
CTACCTGTCGAGATAGAGACGGAACTCCATCTTCCCTCACCATTGCTGCCGACATACTCAATAAGCAGCTTATCTTCTTGGGGAGTCCAAGGCCCTTTTTTCCACCCTTTCTCCTCATCACAAACTGCTCCCCACCTCTCCATTAATCCACCACCAAACCTTAATTCAACACTAATTACACTCTTAATTTCCTTTCTTCTCGATCTGCACTTGCAATCTCTTCCTACGTACCATCACCCGACACCTATGCATATATATATGTACATATGTGCGTGTACGAGTGTAATTGTGTGTTGTTGTTCTTGTCATGACCTTCACTCATCTCTCCTTTTTCAAATTATTAATTGATTAATTAGCTGATGTAATTAGTGACTAATTATACCTAAACAACACACTAAATCTTTGCCTACAATAGTCAGTGCTAATTAATTAATTCCTGATAGAATCTGCCAGGTGTCGCTGCGTTGGATTCTCGACCAATGAGGTGGTGACACCGATTCTTTGGCATCGCACGATGAAACATGGACAACGGAATGAATGATGTTTCCTGGATTACGCAGTGAATTGCTTTATTTAGGAGTAGCCGAGTAGATTTAAATAATGGATAATTACGTTCTCCCATCTTAAAATTGGTATAATTACATGTAAATTTCTTATAATTTGAAAAATTATATCTAATACTTCTGAAATTTGCTTTTATCTAACAAATAAATCTCAATATTACTTAAAATTTGTTAAATTTACTGATATTAACAAAAAAACTGAATGAAAATATAGGCCAAATTTTTTTTCTTGAACTAAATTATCCTTACAACAATAAAAATACACCTCATCACATACATTACCGTGTGAAGACATATGAGAGTAAGCTAGTCATAGAAAAAAATTATTTGACTTGATATAAGTCGATAATAAGTTAATCGGGGGTAAACATAGATCTTTTTATTTTTATTTTTTTATTAATATCAGCAAATTCGGTGAATTTGACTAACGGAGGAATTTATTTGTTAAGCGAAAGCGAATATCAGGATGCTAAAATGTAATTTTCCATACTATAGGAATATATATGTAATCACATCAAATTTTATGAAAGATGAGTGTAGTTATCTCTTTAAGTAATTACGGACGAGTAATAATTAATTAATTTATGGCTTTACGACCCCATAATTAGCAACCAATATCCGACAAATGCTGGTTAACTAATAACATTGGTAATCATGTCTTTTAAAAAATTATTTCTTTATGCAGATATTTTTAAGTATAACTAATTATGCCACTTCATCATTTATTGTAAGAAAACTTTTGTACATGACATGTCTTAATTTGAATTTTTAATAGTAGAATGGCATTGCTATTTATGTTGACAACGCTTCTTGACTCGGTTGGTAAGATTGATTAATTTTAAATTAAATAATTGTGGGTTCGATTTACAATAAAAAATTCGAATTGTATAAATAACTCTCGATATAAATAATATTTTTTGCAAGTTTTTTTTCATCTTTTTTTAAGTGTTAGGAGGCCTTTTCTTACCAAAATAATTAATGATGGTGGAATAAAATATCCGTGCTAAAAACAAATAATTGTATTTATATTATTGATTTATAAAATAAATTTTGATTTTTTTGGGGATGTATGTGTAATTTTTTAATAAAATAGAGAAATGGACGCGTGGAGGAGTGGAGTGGCATTTTTGGGAAAGTGAAGGGCATTATTTTATTGGTTAAATGTGATTAATAAATTGAGATAATGGTATATATAGGTAGTGAGGTGTCATGACGACTTCAATTAAATAGGTGGAAAGAATCCTCCAAAAAGAAAAGGATAAATTGCATAAAAGAAATTATATTTTAATATTTTAGTTAAAAATTCTCCAGTGTTAAAAAAATTAGCAAGAAAAAATCAAGGTATGATTTTTTTAATTTTTAATAAATTAAGAAAAATAATTTAATATTTCAAAATTTAAAGTAATAAAAAGAATGTATTAAAATTTTATTTTAAATAACATAATAATAATTTTAATTTAAATATTAGTTAAAATATGTAATTTGATTTAAAAAAGTTACATATTCTTTTTTGTATTTTCTATTTAATTAATATTTTTATAAATCATAAATTTAATTCACGTCGCCGTCCTTATGGAATAAATCTAAATTTAATTTATAAAAAATTATAAAATTCGTCAATATTTAACTAAACATAGTGTAAATTAAAATAGAATAATTTAAAATTAGCCTAACAAGTATAGCTAAAAGATTTATTTCAAAAAATTGAAACTCATAATTTCAAATTATTAATTCAAGCTATGTGCTTTAGATGTTGTACTTTAATATTTTGTTAATAAATAGTCGATGTACGTGTAATTATAATTACAAATCTAAGATATGCATTTATAATTTTACAAAAATACAGAGTATTTGTATTATTAAACTTTTTTTTATTGTTACAGGATTTGTGCTATTAAACTTACTCTCATTAAATATTGATGTAATTTATTGCATTTAATATTTACTAATTTGCACCCAATTTATATATAAAATTTGTAGTCAATTTAATTGATAAAATAAGTGTAAAAATATGGAAGGTACTAATTTTAATTTTTTAATATTTAGTGGGTGTACGAATGGCCCTTGGTATAAAAAGTACCCCAAAGAGCCACCTTAAAAGATTGCAAGTACATAGAAACATCCTAATGGAATCAAATAATATGTAGAAAAAGGAAAAAGGCTTCCACACTAATCTTGTTGCATAAACACCACAATTACCATAAAATTATACCCTAATTGATTCTTCATTACATCACTAATACAGAACCTTGCCACAATCAAACCAAACTATAACTAAATTCTTGTCCTTGTACAAATTTTCTATTTACTTTTGGAGAGTATAAAAATTCGTAAGACATGATATTTTTCTCATCCTAAATATTATTGTTCAATAATTTTATCATTCTTGTCGCATCTTGAACACTAGTGATGTTCAATTACTCGAGATCTATATATGATTTGTATCTCATGTTATTTCAACTTATTATCGAGGTGGTAGGTTGTGAGATTTAGAATGTTGATACGAATTTGTATCTTATTAAAGTATTTAGAGTGAACTTAGAAGATTGATATCCACAATGAGCAAAATACGCCTTAAGTCTATTAACTGCTAAAGTTTTCGAAACAAATTATTGTTAGAATTTCAGGATTATGTAATAAAATAATGTTATTTAGGATAAAAACAACATCACCTTAATGAAGGTTAAAAGTTAATACTAAAAAGATGGAGAAAAAATTCAAGTACCCCCTGTGATATTGAGAATATTAAAAAAAAAACTCTGAAAAAAATAAAATATTAATTACATCTCTTGTGATATGAAAAAAGATTCGAACCCCTCTGAGACCAAGAGGCTTTGCGAGCCATTATTCATAACATAAAGGGTGAGTGATTATAACTTTACTTTTATGTAGAAATGAAGGTAAATAAGTAAATTGCAAGTAAATTTGGCATGGGATGATTCCCAGGAAAACGATTAAACCAAGTAAACTCTATAGACTTAATACGATTATTTTATTATTGATTTAATAATAATAATTAATTTTATTATATAAATAACTCATATCATAAACCGCCAAGAAACTCTACAGAAATCCAAACTATAGTTGTTGGATTCAGATCATATAACACTTGAACTGAATTGGGCCTAGCGGCTTGACAGCAATGAAAACGCCCAATACTAATTGGGCTTCTGAAGCCCATTTCCCTCTTAGATAAATATGGGCCTTAAGCTTTGCTTAATCCCGCCACTATAAATTGGGCTTAGGGAGAATCAACCCTAGCGATTATCGATAAACCCTGCATTGCCCCAGCTCCGATTAAATCAGCGGCGGCGATGTCGAGAGGGTAGGTGGAAAAGGGAGAGAGGAGTAATCGGAATCGTTCGGTTGGGAGTGATAGGCAAGGCTTCCTTGAATTAGTGATTATGCCTTACCTATTCCTCCCATACCGAAGGCCTCCGATCTGTCCTCCCTTTTACTTCCCTCTCTTTCTCGCGCGATCGGCCGGCGGTCTAATTCTTCTTGATTCTTTCATAATCTGCTTAATCCGTCGGTTATGGTTTTGGATTTGTTCGCGTTTACTACAAAAGTTTGTTTTTCTTTTTCTGTATTATATCTTTATATATTTTTCTCTTTCACTTCATTTTGGTTTTGCTTTGGATCTATTCTTGTATTAAGTTTTCTTTTTATCTTTTTATCGCTTTATGAGTCTAATTTATCAATTGGGATATGAGCAAAGAATTGCTACTTCCCTCGGGCAAGAAAAATGGCTGAAGCAGTATAATGTGAAACGAGTCGGGTTGCTTGATTGTACATTTATAGAATACTGATTGTTACCAAGTTTGGTGTTCGATTACCATATCTGAAAGGTTCTTGATATACAGATAATCGAAACGCTGGATTTTTCATGATTACCATCATTTTTTATTAAGCGATTGTCGGATGGTAATTGTTCGTATCCTTATACTGAGCTCTCTTGCTCCTTTTGTGGCTAGATTAGGTGTTGGATATTGGTCATACAGATGAGAAAGAGATAGAACAAGAAAACACTGAATCCATTTTATGTGTTTATGATTTGCTATGCTGAATAATTAGCAGATTCTCTTTTTGATCTTCAGGTCTTCTTGCATCCTTCTTCAACATGTAATTATTAGTGCTGTCAAAGCCTTCTGCCAGACAACTGTTAGATCAAGGCTCTGCTGTTTGATGATGGATGGTGGATTCAAGCACTGAGCAAACTTGATGTTGTCTCTGCTAGAAAAATCATCATTTTTTATTTGATGGTTTCATTCTATATTGAATTTGATATATATACTCTTTAAAAAGAAAGTGATAAGTAATATATTGCAAATAAAATATCAATTTAATTAGAAGTTGGAAGCATTTCAAAAAGAGCTCAGATTTTTCATCGGATCAAATGGTTATAAAATGAAATCCTACCCTAACCATGTAATGCCACGTTTATTTTGTAACTAGCAATACAAGTACCTCAAAACGTTAATATTTTTTATATTTTTATTATATTATTCAATCTGATTTAGTAAAATATATTATATAAATAATAAAAAAATGATGAAATGAATTAAACTCTTAAATATGCATGAATAAAGAACAATTTAATAGCCTCCTATTCGATTAGGTGACAAGAAAATAGCAGGCCCATTTGTATTTTCAAAGACTCATTACAGTTCTTCAGACAGAAATGATTTTTTTGGGGCTTGAATTTCAGCTGTTTGCTTAGCAAATGGTAGTCTGCATTTGGGTTGGTAGGAGTATTAGGAGAACTTGATTAGTAGAAGTCTTGAATGAATGAGAAAGAGAAAAATAGAGGCATTGTTAGAAAAAGTTATGAACGCGCAAATGAGGGAAATGGTCAAAGCAGTTAGATTTGATGCAGAATGTATTAAAAATGAACAAAAGACCTTCATATTCAGATGCCACATTTTTTTGGGATATTAAGTTTGTTTTCACTTTCAAATTATTTTCGAGACGAGTCAAAATATACTCAATATTTGCCATAATTCAGAAACACCTTATTTAGGTGTTTTTAACTGTTTTAACATAAATACATATATATATATATACACACATATATATAAATATATAAAAAATACATGATTTGACAATGAATAGTAATTTTTGTCTCCCAAAACACGACATTAAACATATAATACTTATTTTAAATTATCTTCAAAAACAAATTCAGACATACATATTATCTCTAATACACACTTATTTATCTTTGTTTTTCTTTCTCTATCTCCATAAAACACAACAAAACATTTAGAAAACGAAAACGAATTCAAACATGATGTATAATTTTACAATAATGCAAAATGCAAATGATCCGTTATAAAATTACACATGAATAGAATTAATACGCATGTTCTGAAGCAATATGATATACGTGGATATCTCAACCCCCTCTCCGGTGTTTTCCAAAGTTCCAAACTGAATGACAATTTGTAACAATTGAATACTAACCGTAATATATATTTTCTTCTCTTTTATTTTTATTTTTATTTTGTTTGCTTATTTCTGTTATTCGTGGATAAGAGCCACGATGCCCAATTCCCTCAAAAATTGGCAAAAAAGGTGCAAAACCGATGTACGTTGTTCACAAATCAAGTATCAAGATTGAAAGAAACTACTCTCTTTATTGTTTCCTCGTCACCTTCGAACTGTCCCTTTCATATCCAACACTGAATCTGCTGCTGATCAAGAAATACAAAAGCACACAAAATTCCATTCCGCCACTCAGATCCTGTTACTCCACAAACTACACACACTGGTAAGTGTCTTTTTTTCCACTTTCCCTCCCAATTTCACGCACTTATAGCCACAAGTTAATACAACTCTACAAGGTTTTGTGCTTAATGTTTTCCCTCCTCTTTGTAGCTCTAACAGGAAGCAGGGCCCTTCTCAAGTCTCACCCCTTTTGTCCCCTCCGCCGCCACTGCCACCGCCTCTGCCCCCGGGAAGAGCCCAGAAAGCTGTCCTCTGTTGAAAACATGGGCCGTGCCAATGAGAAGATTGGGGAGGAAGAGAAGCACCGGAAGGCCGACCCTGTAGCGCCGCCGTCTGATGTCAGTGGTTTCACCATCACCACAGAAGGGGAAGCTGAGATTTTAATGCACCCCGGGAATGAAGTCTTTTATAACAAAAGCCAGGTTAATAAGAATCTTTTTCTTGTTGTTTTATGCTTGATTGTTTGGTTTTTACTTTTGAGAGTAAGGAGTGTGATTTTCCTAGTTTTTGTGTATTGAGGTTGCTGGTGAGCTAGTTTTTTGCTACATTGAATTTATGGATGGTTCATGTTTTTTGCTGTTTTGTTTACTTCGTTAATACTTTCTGTTTGTGTGGGATTTTTCCTCTTCCATTTTGAAATTCCAAGCCCGGGTTCCTTGAATGATACTCTGAGCTTTTTTGAAATTTTAGGGTTCTATCAATCCATAGACATGTCATATTTTCTATTTTATGCTTTGGAAATGAATTGATGGCAGGTTAATAACAGAGACATGTCTATTGCTGTTTTGAGGACATTTATATCGAAGCGCAAACAGGAGCATGAAGCAATGCTGTCCAGGAAAAAAACAAATGGACCCCAGGTTGCAGATGAGCCTGCTGTTAAGCAACAAGCTGATGTAGATTCAGCAAGGCCTAATGGAAAATTGAATGGGGAATGTGAAGATTCTGATGAGATATTTCAAGATGAACCCTGCAGCATCTCTGATGACAAACAAGAAGGGAAAGGCCCAGGAGAACTGAAGCCACCACGAGTTCTTGAGGTAATTAATGAGTACATTTATAAATGCTCTGCTTATTTCTCACCAATAACTACCCTTATCAGCATGCATATCGGTGACTGCCTCAGACAAGTGCTCTATGTGTGGCTGACAGGCATTGTCGGCTTCCGGACTTAGATCCATAAGATATGCACGCGAAGTAGATGGAATTGGTCAAGTTGTGGCCCTGGACAATAATAAAGGTACTTCTATGTTCTCATTATACTATTTGTGCTAGGCAATGCTAGAAGACTCTTTTTCCTCTGGCCCCTCAAATTTGCAAAAGAATATATTCTTCATATGAGGCTCTTGTTTCCATTTTGGTAGTTCCATATGATTGTACTATCATGTATGCTTATAGGAAATATGGAAGAGATCAAAATTTAATTTTATTGCTTGTGAAAATCACAATCAATAAGTCAGAAATGCTTATGGTACTGTCCTTCTGTAGCCTGCGTCGAAGCTTGCAGGAGAAACATTAAATTTAATGGTTCAATGGCATGTTCAAAGGTGGAGTCTCAACTTGCTGATGCTAGAGTTTACATGCTTACTCACCCAAAAGAATTTGATGTGGTATACTTTCTTATACCTTCTGAATGATTCAGATATTTCTACCACAATAGCTCCACTGTTTATGATCTTTACTTTGTACTAATCTCTCCATGCATGGAAAGTTGCTAATACAAGTTCTAGTACTTCTCATCCTTAAAATCACGGGCTATCTTTCTTTACATTTTACTGCATGAATAATATTGATCTGTGCCTTCATCCTCTGAATCATTGTTGCAGGTTGATCTTGACCCGTACGGTACACCATCTACTTTCCTGGACTCTGCTGTTCAGTCAGTTGTTGATGGGGGCATATTGATGTGCACAGCAACTGATATGGCAGTGCTCTGTGGGGCTAATGGTGAGGTCTGCTATTCCAAGTAAGATTTCTTTAAATAAGTTAACTGCCTAAATGGGTTTACTATTAATAAGTCGACTTGATATGCTTACAACTGTAAAAAGTATATGCATTTTGATGCTTTGCTTGTTGAACCAGATATGGGGCTTATCCATTGAGAGGCAAATATTGTCACGAGATGGCTTTGAGAATCGTTCTTGCATGTATTGAGGTATATCTTAATGAAGAAACTTTTTGCCTTGTAATTTAATATATCAGCCCTCTAGTTAATTTTGCTTGGAAAAAGATGAAAGATGAACCTGAGTTATATTTGGTACCTCCACTCTTTCTCTCATTTTGTTGTTTCTTCTTACACTAAAAGATACACATACTTATGTCTGTCTAAGTATGTGCCTAGAGAGAGAGAAAGAGAGAGGTTGACGTCCTTCAAGTGAAATAGTAACATGTAACTCTGACAAATGATTAAAGAATTGCATTCTGATTCATCTGTTTTTGCAGCTTAGTAGGATCAAATGGCATTGTTAAAAATCATATACTAGCAAAAGTCTGCTCCCAGAAAGAATTTGTTCAATGGGGTTGATATACGAAGCATTCATTACTGGATTAGAAATTTTAATTGATCCTTTATGAATATCTTTTTCCAAGGGAAGGTTACTCCAGAAAGGGAAACTTTTTCGTGTAGCATTGCAATGCCAAGAGTATTCTTATCTGCGTATTTTTTCATCTCATACTCCATTGGGTTTATTGCCTTCTTACAAATTATTTATTTTGAAATGAAGAGCCATGCAAATCGATACAGGCGATACATTGTCCCGGTGCTCTCTGTTCAGATGGATTTCTATGTACGAGTTTTTGTCCGAATATACACGTGAGTGTTTCTCCTCCCATGTTTCTAAGTTTGACTTTGACAGGCATCTTGACTGGCATGATGAGGTCATAAATCACACTTTTTCATCATTCTTTTAGCTTTCAATTTCTGATTTACGGTATAAATTGTTCTCAGTTCTGCTAGTGCAATGAAGAACACTCCTTTAAAGCTCTCGTACGTTTATCAGTGCACTGGTTGTGATTCTTTTCATCTTCAGCCACTTGGAAGGACCGTGTCCAAGGTACAAATCTTCATGTCTTAAGAGTTACCTATACTTTCATGATGCATAAATTTGTTATAGCATGAAATAGAAGAAACCTAACCACACTTTGGTCTAAAACGTTAGCAGCTGTAGTTAAGTGTTCCACGATTTACAAAGTGCACAGTCTTTGACTTCTGTTGTTGAATGTGTACAAATTTGCGTTTCTGAAGGTGTAGTTGTGCTATTTGGTGAGCACTTAGTTATAAGTTTATGTTGGTGGGCATGTCTTTGCCGGAAACCTCTCTGATTTTATTCCACCGCTATGGTTGGCTTGCACCTTAGAAATATAATGGAAGGGTTTCTAATTTGTTTATGATGGATTCCCGAAATGAAATAATGATCGAATATAGGCCCGTGTTCTCTGATCAGAAACTTTTTCCTGGATCCTTGTTTTTATCGAAAACACCATATATTTCTAACTGATCAGATTGAAGTTCTTATCAGAGTATAATCTAGCATTAAAATGAGTCATGAATGTTTCCCACAAACTCAACTCTAACACAGAGTGAGCTGTAGAGTTCGGTGTTTAGTATGTCGCCCTCACTGGGCTTATCAAGAGCAAACATTTGCTTGGGCCTGTTTGTATGTTTCCCACCGAAATATCGAGTGATGGTGCTTTTGTTAGTCAGCAAGGAAGTTCTCAAGTTGGAATAAGAGTTATTGTCTATTACTATAATGCAACATCATATGCTAGTAATCTCTTCTAAGCCATAACTCATGTGATATGGATTTTTCTTCTAAGTCCTTTTTCCCGCCATTACCCTGCAGAACAAAAGTATAAGATACCTTCCTGGATTTGGTCCTGTTGTTGCCCAAGAATGCAGCTACTGTGGAAAGAAATACAACATGGGGGGGCCCATATGGTCCGCCCCAATCCATGACATGGATTGGGTGACTTCCATTCTTGAAGATGTCAAGTCTATGAGGGATCGGTATCCTGCTTTCAGTCGGATCTTTGCTGTACTGACTACAATTTCGGAGGTAAGGCACCTTTATTGGCAAACATTTTATTTAACTAATTTTGTTCCCAAAAAAGAAAAGAACCTGATGCTCAGCAGCATGGTTTCGTTCTTAAGTCTCTAAAATTACCCAACGAAGAAGCAATTTATGTTTTTGTATTATCTGCAAGATAAATACGGATGAGAAAATGGGTGCGATCTATTATTGTAGTTACTAACTGGAAAGTAATCATAAAAGAATCTGCGGAATTATTACATCATGTTTTCATTTCTGATCTTTGCTTTGTGTGCATTTTGCAGGAATTACCTGATGTTCCTCTATTTTTGAGTTTGCACAATCTCTGTGCAACACTAAAATGCACATCCCCATCTGCTGTGATATTCCGTTCTGCTGTGATTAATGCGGGGTATCGCATATCAGGAACACACATTAACCCTCTGGGCTTGAAAACCGATGCTCCTATGGATGTGATTTGGGATATCATGCGCTGTTGGGTAAGAGCAGTTTATTTCCCTAGTCTTGAAACTTTTACATAAAAAACAGTGCATCAAATCATACTGGCTCTGGAAAGCTAATTGAGTGCCAAACCGTCAAAATAGTTTCACTTTTTGCATTATGTTTTGTTATAGTTGATGGTATTCTGACTTCCAGGTCAAAAACCATCCCGTGAAAGCTCAGCCACCTGATCAGGCCGGAAGTGTCATCCTTGCCAAGGAGCCCATTCTACAGGCATCGAGCCTATTTTCTACTATCTTCCATTGTTCCAGCGATATATTGGTTTTGTTCATGGTTTAGGAGTATTAATATTACTTTTTTTTATGAAAGAGCCGTCAAAGTTTGTTTGCCTTTTTCTACCTGCAGGCTAATTTTGCACGAGCTGTTGCTTCCCTTAGCAAGGCACAGGCCAAAAAGGTTGCAAGATATCTTCCAAATCCCGAGAGACACTGGGGGCCTAAGGTGAGGGCAGGTCGTCGAATTACCAGCAAGCACGCCTCACTTGTTGGCCCAGAGGCAGTTAAAGTAGTGAAGGACCATGAAGAAGGCGATGAGCCCCCAAGCAAGCGTAGCAAGACAGAGGAAGGAGATCCTTCTGCTTGTATATGAATAGGAGTTTTTTTGAAGTAGCAACATCAGTTGTATGGACAGTTTTTTGCTTTTCTACCTGTTTTTCGTTTGTTCTAGACAACCTTTGAACAGCAAGATAACTTAAATCTAAAATTTCCCGCTCTTAATTATTTGCTGGAGTATCCTGCCTACACATTACTCATCACCTGTGCATATTTTGTCATTGGACTAGGGATTGAAACATATTCGACTTGTGTGCAAAGCAGAGTGAAGGATCACTATTTTTTGTTTGAAGTAATAATGGAAATTACAAAGATAAAAGTTATATTTTGAACTCTGGTGTGTATCTGATGTGGTTGAGGTTTTTTACTAAGGGAATCGGGAATTTTACCTCGGCACAATTGCGCATCAGGTGAATTGTAATTTCCGCAAAAGGGTGCTTTTCTCAAGAGAAAACGTGTCTAATCAATGAATAGTAACTTGGATTAAAAAATTAGTATTTTGGTATTTATAAGGGTGTTGGAAATTATATGGTGTGGTGAGGTATATATGTTTAAGGTGTGCCCCATACATGTTAAATTATTCTTTTACCCTCACAAGTTAATATTTTTTACCAAAATACATCATACCGCCCCCCACTCTCGAATGGAATATGCACACTCGGTGTAATATTTTGTCCGAGAGTAAACACTTTTCTGAATTTAGTTAACACATGAGAGTGGATGGGTGGGTAGTCGTTCATTATTTTCAATTATTGGGGGTGTGCGAATATGCTTGGCCAACAGTGTTTGGTGGCTCGAGGCGTGGGGGGTCAGGCTGGGCTCGAGGCGCCCCCTCGCACCCACCTCGAGCCTTTGGTTCGAGTTCTCAAGTGTTGGGAGGAGGTGTTTATTTTTGCGTCCCTTGGATTTTGAACCCAGGTCAAAAGAATGATAAGTGGAGACTCCTACCACTACACCATCAATTATTTCTTGATAATATTTGTTCTCCTTCTCTATTAGTAGAGGTTGTTCAGAATTTATTCATCTTTCGCGCCGAATTCTTTCATTTGTTTTGAAAAATTCGACGTCATCTTCAAGAGATGAGATTTCCCGTAAACAATCCTCAGATTTGATGACGGAGTCTCCCAAGACCTTGTAGAAGGTGAAGCGACGCAAATTTTTTTTTCTAAGGACGTTGCCTCTTGGGGTGACTTTTTCACCATCCATTAGGTTGAAAATTTTAGGAGGTGACTCGATAGTATTCTATATTCGTAAATGTAGTCACTATACTTACTAAGTTGTTGTTTTGTTCTCTTACGATTTATATTCATCGGATGTTGCCTCAAGGGATATTTTTGCTCATGTCACGGAGTTAGGTTTTTACCAACTTCGGAAGGGGGGGGCAAAATTTTTCGAGTCCAACATTTTTATATAGGGACATTGCCTCAAGGATTTGATAAGGGGATGTTGCCTCAAAGGATACTTCATGTCCCGGAGTCGGTCTTTTGCCAACTTCAAAGGGATGTAAAGTTTCCGGGGCAACATTATTGACGAGGATCTCAATGAAAGTTCCGTTTAGGGGGTCCCGGGGCAATAGCGACTTTTATCTATATGACAATGATGATTTTTGCCTCTAGGGTCCTCGTGAAACTTCAAGGATCTCTACGTCTAAATTCATCTCGTTTGTTGGGACTACGATAAAAAAACTAACTCCATTACTTAAAATACGAAGTACAATATTTTTGGAGAAATCAAAAGAGGAGAAAGATATATTGAGCTACTACTCGAGTTTTCTCCTATTACAAGTGAATGGCCAAAAAATAATTTTTTCGCTACGTGAACTCTGAGTTACTCCTTCGTGGCTTGTTGATCTTTTTTAGGTCACGGGATAACTCCTGCGGTGCGATAGTTATCATCACGAGGAGTTGGCGCATTTGGCCCACGGTCAAACTGGTGTCCTTGTAGATAGTGGTTGATATATTCTTTTAAGTGTCCCCGCTGGATCAATTTTTCTATCTCATTCTTCAGGTGATGGCATTCCTCCGTCGTGTGTCCCCTGTCCCGGTGAAAACGACAATACTTATCGAATTTGAGTCTCTTGGGGTTATCTTTCATCTTTGCCGGCCATTGACTGATTAGCCCTTGTTGTTCCGCCACTATTAATATCTCCCCCCTAGGAGCGTTCAAGGGGGTGTAGTGAGCAAACCCCGCCGGAGGTACATGCTTGCGTTCCTCTTTCTTTTTCGGCTCCTTTTCCTCTTCTCGACCTTTCCTTTTGCCGCTAAGGGAAGGATCTAAAGCATTAGACTCCTCAATCCGAATGTATTTCTAGGACTGCACGAGCAAATCTTCCATAGTGCTAGGGGGCTTGCCGGCTATGGACTCCTTGAATCTTTCCGGTAGTAGGTTCTGTTGGATGATACTAGCCAACAACTCATGATTAACATGGGAAACTTCATGCACTACATCCACGAATCTGTGGATGTAGTCTCTCAAAGTTTCGCCCTCCCTTTGGCAATTGGTGAATAGAGATGCGGCCGTTTTTGGAACTTTTTTGTTCATGGAGAAGTGATGCAAGAAACGTTGAACCAATTGCACGAGGCTAGAAATAGTTCCAGCGGGCAGTTGGTTGAACCAGGCTAATGCGCGTTTTGACAGCGTAGTGCGGAAGACCTTGTAGTAAGTGGCGTCACTTAGATTGTACCAATCAATCTTGGCGTAAAATTTGTCTAAGTGTTCTTGTGGGTCTCCCGTTCCATCATACTCCGACAGATTCGACACCTTGAGACCAGTTGGGAGCGCCTCGGCTAGAATGTTGGAGGCAAATGGGGTTCGTCTTGGAGGTGCCACACCCAACGGCAAGTGAGAATCCTCGACTCCCCGAGTTGGTGGGGGGCGGAATATTCTCGATTATGGAGATTTCGATTTTGAGTTTGTGCAACTTTAGGTCTGGAAATTCGACTGTTTACTTCTTCTCGCCTCTGCTCCTCCTCCTCGGGAGCCGAGGATAGTTCTCGACTTCTGTGAGGGGAAGGAGGGGGCGGGTTCACTGTTTGTTGCGCCACAAATTGGGCCACGGCTTGAGCCGCAGCTCGAGTAGACGCGTCTCGTATCAAGGCTAGCAAGGCCTCCTGTGTCAGCTGAATCATCGGTTCTTGGGGTGGAGCATCCGAGGGGAGTACTTCGGTTGGGGGCACGACCGAAGATTGTTGATGTGACGAGGGGACTCCCCCATTTAGGGGTGTCTGCTCATACATCAGGGGGGTTACCTCCTGAGAAACTGATTGTTCACGAAGCGGGTCTTGTTCCGCCAAGGCTCGGGACCTGGTTTGCATACTCAGTGTCGAGATAAATAACTCCCACAGACGACGCCAATGATGTGGTTGAGGTTTTTTACTAAGGGAATCGGGAATTTTACCTCGGCACAATTGCGCACCAGGTGAATTGCAATTTCCGCAAAAGGGGTGCTTTTTTCAAGAGAAAATATGTCTAATCAATGAATAGTAACTTAGATTAAAAAATTAGTATTTTGGTATTTATAGGAGTGCTGGAAATTATATGGTGTGGTGAGGTATATATGTTTAAGGTGTGCCCCATACATATTAAATTACTCTTTTACCCTCACAAGTTAATACTTTTTACCAATGTACATCAGTATCCAAATAAATTTTCACTAAATTTATAAATAAAGAGTTGAATATATAACTTTAGGTCAACACATTTGGCGTAAAGTGGAGTTGATGCATGCATATTGTAGTTTCTTTTCCATCCCCTTAGTGCATATTGAAATTTCTTTTCCTTCCCCTTAGATGTTCTTCTTTGTATATTATTCTAATAAAACTAGCACTTAGTATTTTTATTTCAGTTAAAGATAATTAGATTGAAAATTATTCAGTTTAATTTTGATGTTCTTTTGTTTTATGCTAATGCTCAGATTTCTGTACTTGAACGAGTTATAAGCTTTCATACGTTGCGATATTAACAAAATTATGCATACGGATATTGAATGGCACAGTGATTAGTGTAAGTTTAAGTACTAATTTAATTTATCACAGTGCTAACAAAGTCGTTGTAGTATAGTGGTGAGTATTCCCGCCTGTCACGCGGGCGACCCGGGTTCGATCCCCGGCAACGGCGGTTCCTCCTTTTTGGCCTTCAATCTTTTATCTTTTTTTTTTTTTGGAACTCAGATGTCGCATGTTCCCTGCTCTTTTGACAGATCTATCACTCTTGACAGTGACAAAGAACACTCAACCATCATAAAAACATTAGCTGCAATCAGAGAATTAACTCAAAACGAAATCACAAACTACGTATGGTACTCCAAAAAGGAAAGAAGCTACCGAGATCTCCTAAAACCAAGAACATTAATGATCACAAACTGATCACCGAAAAACAGCAACCTGAAAACCCCTAACAAGTTGAGAAAAGTAGTCATGTCCTAATAATATCATCAAGTCTTCTTCTTCACTTGGACTTGGACTTGGACTTGGAGTTGGAGTTGGAGTTGGGGGGATTAAGCGCATCCCATGCCTGAATCCACGTCTCCATTGCGTCTGCAAGCTTCACAAAATAAGGGTCCACTTTCCCCAGCTTGTCTTCAACCTGTTTGGAGAGTTCCAGGTAGCACTTCTGGACAGTTGTGGCTTCTTTGGACAGTGTGACGGCCTGGAAGAAAGGGATGATCTCTTCTTGCCAGAATATGCCTTTGTATTCTTTCCTCAGGTTCACGAACGGGTTGCTTGCCTTGCTGTGCCAAATGTATGGCAGCCCAGTTTTCACTCCCAGTCCCAAGTGGTCGCAGATCACCTGTTTCGTCACTCAATCAAAAATGTAATTATGATTGTGATTTTTAAAGTATGAATAATCTGTCGAAGAATATAATTATAACTATGTTTAAAGTATACGTACCTTGGTGCACCAGCCAGCCCACATATCGTCGTATCGGCCGATGGGCTGACCGTCTCCCATCAGGCCGAAGTACATGGCGGGGCCGATGAGATCGCGGTCGAACGCGAGGTTCATGCCACACATGGGGAAGAGGGTGCCCTTTGGAATACTTATCACTGCATCAACATACCTAGCAACATGATGAACACAATATATTAACACATACAATTGCCCCCTCAATTCTAAGAAATCAACAAACACCCTCATGCATGCAGCTATATTTAGAGCAAAAGAATCATGCATGTGTGGATGTAGTTATATATGTACTTGGTGTTTCTCTCACGAGGCTTGACAAGCTGTGTAGGGGCATCATAGTCAGGTATGTTCAACCAGAGGCCATGAGAGACGGCGGTCGGGACGCCTTCCCGGAGGCTGAAAGGGTACCCACGCACGAAATCTGAGCCGTCCCGAAATGGATCATAGAGGGTGTTGAAGAAAAGTGGGGTTGATGGAGAGAGCAAATTCTTGATGTGTTGCTCCAGAGCATTTATCTGTTTGCCGGAGGGGTCTTTTGCAACCTGTTCATCGATCATCCATCATCAGAACATATTTACATGAGAGAGGGACAGAGTAATTAAGACAAGGTTCTTACAAAGCAGTCATCATCAATAGTGAAAATGTACTTCTTCTTGGAGATCATATAGCCAAAGCATCTGCAAGCGGAGTCCTTGAAAGAGATGCAGGAAGCCTTAGGACCGAGGATCTTGTTGATATCATTGCGATTATACAGCTCGTAGTCGAAGCCATCAGGGACCTTGATCGTCTTCGTGGGATCGCCGTCTTGGACTATGATCAGGTGGTACGGCTGGAAGAACGGCCTCCACATCTCCAGGAAGTCCAGGTTCCGGATCGTCGGAATCACAATGTCTAGCTCATCTTTCAGCGGAGGAGGAGCGGCGGCCATGGCTGAATGTAGGTGTGGCGGAGGTTGTGCAAGAAGTAAGTGTGTCTGTGTGTTTGAAGGTGCATCAATATTGTGAATTTATATGGAATACGAGGTACGTGGTGGCGCGGGCGTGTTCGGCGGGAGCGTTGGGGTTAATTTTACTACGGTTGGTGAGTTTCTCGAAAGTGGTGGTGACCCAATGTTCTTGGGAGCTCTCACTCCTCTCTTTCCAAAGTGGATGCTGCTTGCTCGGACAAGAATTTTTTGATTGACTTTTTTTTAAAAAAATTTCAATATGGGTAAATTACATTTTTATTTCCTATACTTACCCACTTATTTAATTTTGATTTCTAATAATTTTTATGCATGATTCTTATCCCTATTAATTTTAAGAACCAAAATCGAATTAGTAATCAGGACCAAAAGTATACTTTATCTTTTAAACATTATTATTTTTATTATTTTGTTTTTAATTTTTTTGTCAATTTCATACCTTAAACCAAATACCACTTTAATTCTTAAAAATATATAAAATGAAACAAAATCTTTACCAACCTCATAAGATCTCGTGAATAAGTTTGAAATTATACGTTCAAATACCGGCTTATCATATTTGTCTCATAATTTTTTATTTATTTATTTATTTTTTTGTTATATTAATGTAAATCAATATTATTTTAATGCAATTTATATGATTATTAAAATTTAAAAGAAATTAAATAGAGCTGGGGATTCTATGGTCAGATCTGTACTCAGAACTTATCTCTAACTCATATTCCTGCCAAGAACATGTGGAGATGAAACATAGATCTTCCTTCTTTCCACATGGGGTAATTCTTGAACATGTTAGGTACATCATTCATTTTGAAGAAATCAACACTCTTTTAAATTAAATCCCCCCCAATATGTCACTACCCATTTTCTATCCTAGAATAATATTATATTTCATATGTATATTTAAAAATATACTTTTATATATTTAATATGTATATATTAAATAAAACGATAAATTACATTAACACACGCTGCTAAGATTAGATCCAAATATACAAACACCCCATGTTTTTAACAAAATTACAAATTACAAGATACTTTTGAGGTTGTAGATGTAATTACAACTATACCCTTTATTCGGAGGCAAAAACTTACATAGATACCCTAAAAAATATTATACTAACCTCCAACAAGAAGCGTATCTATAATTTTGCAGAAGACATAATTACGTGTTAATATAATCTTCTTTTCCTAGTTATTCCTTAGTTTTTATGCATTTTTTTTTTCTGGCAAGTTAAAATATGAAATTAGAAAATGACACTGTACCAAACAAGTAATTTCATTTTCTTTATTATTATATATATATATATATATATTTTGCAAATCAACACCCATTACAGAATTATAATTCTGCTAATATTTGGTCTAACTCTTAAAAAAAAATTACAATAATAAAATATTGATTATATCAATAAGGTCTTGCTTTGGTTCAGAGTCAAAGATATCAATATTGTTAAAAGATTGTAATTACGAGTTAATAAGTTTGGATTAGTTAATGAAATTGTGTTTTATGTCGAATTATTGTGTTATATCAATATGTTTTTAATGAGATTACATAGAAACAAACATATTTTCAGTTCAAATTACTGTTTTTCAAAAAGTGAAAATTAGAAATGAAAACACAAACAAACAGTCATGGTATGCTATTGCTGCGTGTGTATAATAAATAATTTTTCATGTTTTAAAATATGTTATAAATAAGAATAAAATATATAAATCAACAAATTGTATTTTTTTAACAAAGGAAAAAAAACAACTTAAATTAGTATCGACACAACAAAAAACATTAAAGTAGTGATGTTAAAAAAACGTGGAGTCACTTTCATAAAAAAAGTAATTACAATTAATTTTTAAAATAATCTAATTAGAATATAATTGTTATATTTAAAAATTAATGCCGTTTGTAAGCATAGACGATTTTTCTTTTTTATTTTAGTGTAGATAACAAGAAATGCAAGTGAACAACCACTAAGAATTAAATTGCAAAATATTGTCGAAGTCCAAAGGTAATTCTCAAGTATTGCAAAAAATAACTTAAAAATTTTATACAACACATACACGTCAAAAATTTTTCCTTTTATGTAATTTTTATATACATGACGCGTATATTGTTATATTAAATAGAAAATATTCGAAATAGAAAATTCAATGTGCATGTACTACTCTTTCTTTTCACATTAAAATCGTTGCTTGAAGAAACAGGGAATTCCAATACATGAAATGAAAAAGGGACTGAACAACATATGACTAGCTAGTATCCAACTGCCAGTGGGTGGAACCATATCATCTCAAATACTCTTACAAAACCTTTTCACTTCACACATACTTCTTTCTTACATTTAAACCACATCAACTTCTGCAGGCGCCCTGCCTGTTACATAACAGTATTGTCCTGGAAGCATCTAAATCACAAGAAACTGACAAACTAGATCATATGTTTTGACACCACGGGGAGTAGAAACATGGGATTTCTTGTTGCTGTTTTCTTCGTTTGCGTGCTGTTTTCTTCTGTAGGTAAGACTTCTGTCTCTTTAGAAGTAGTTTTAGTCCATTGGTCTCGATTCTTGATCTTGATTGTTGGTTTTTGTTCTTCGGTAGATGCATATGATCCGTTGGATCCGAATGGGAACATTACGATCAAATGGGATATCATGTCTTGGACGCCTGATGGCTACGTGGTGAGTTCTTGTCCTAAGCAAATTAATCTTGTTTCCAATGGCGTTTTAGTGCGTTATGGCAACATGTGGAATTAGCTAAACGTCCTATGGACGGTTTTTACATGAGGTGTTGTCTGTTATGATCGGGTAATTACAGTTTTGGTCTTAAAAACGAACAATACCTCGTGATTGAATGTATAAGTTTCTTAATGTTATACTCCGCCAAGTCAGTCCCTGGTTTTCATCTGATATGGGAGATAATAGCCATGTACATACTCAGCTCTGTTACAAGGGGCTTAGGGAAATAACACATGGCCGAACGATTTGAAACCACTGTAATATAGATCACGCAATATAACTTCACCTCTCATCCGACGTCTTGTTTGTCCTAGGCCGTCGTGACTATGAACAACTTCCAAATGTACCGGCACATCATGAGCCCCGGTTGGACGGTTGGTTGGACATGGGCTAAGAAGGAAGTGATATGGTCCATGGTTGGCGCACAAACCACAGAACAAGGGGACTGCTCCAAGTTCAAAGGCAACATCCCACATTGCTGCAAGAAGGATCCGACAGTAGTAGACTTGCTCCCTGGGGCTCCTTACAACCAGCAATTCAGCAACTGCTGCAAAGGCGGGGTCCTGGCAGCCTGGGCCCAAGACCCGCAGGCTTCTGTCTCCGCATTCCAGGTCAGTGTCGGCCAAGCAGGGACTACGAACAAGACAGTAAAGCTTCCTAAGAACTTCACTCTTCTTGGCCCCGGACCAGGGTACACTTGTGGCCCTGCAAAAGTTGTCCCTCCAACGAACTTCCTCACCCCTGATCGCCGCAGGAAAACTCAGGCGCTTAGTAAGTAATCATGACCTTACGTCAAAAAAGGGAAAAATATCAAACATTTGATTGCTCAGCTAAGATCTGCACCTATTAGAACGTTCAATCTGACCCAATGTTACTTTCTTCTTTTTTTTTTCTCAATTCTGTCGTGGACAGTGACATGGAACGTAACATGCACATATTCCCAGTTTATAGCACAAAAACACCCCAGCTGCTGCGTCTCATTCTCATCTTTCTACAACGAGACTATCATACCTTGCCCTTCTTGTGCCTGCGGCTGTGAAAACAAAGACAAATGCATCAAGTAAGTTGCCATTTCGTCGTTTCATGTGGAGTAAACATAAGAATTGCACTTATAATCTTCGTCTCTGATTAGGAGAGACTCCAAACTTTTGAGTGTGGTGGGGGTAAATACTCCGAGAAAAGACAACACGCCTCTGTTACAATGCACGCACCACATGTGCCCTGTCCGAGTGCATTGGCATGTAAAGGTGAATTACAAGGACTACTGGAGGGTGAAGATCGCCATCACTAATTTCAACTACAGGATGAACTACACGCAGTGGACTCTCGTCGTTCAGCACCCGAATCTCAACAATGTGACTCAAGTGTTTAGCTTTGATTACAAGCCTCTTGTTCCCTATGGCTCCATCAGTAAGTCTCTTCAATAAATGAATGATATGACTGACTTTGAAAAACCTATACTAGATAACATTTGCAGTGCATGCAATGCGCGTGGATCTTACTAGTACAAATTTCCTAAAAATTGATGGACCTTTTTGTAATATATCTAAGTATCAGGAGGCGATTTCTAATAAAGGTAGTGTGTGCACTCAATGCAGATGACACAGGGATGTTTTATGGCATGAAATTCTACAATGAGTTGTTCATGGAAGCAGGACCATTCGGCAATTTGCAGTCAGAAGTACTTCTTCAGAAGGATATCAACACTTTTACTCTGAAACAGGGATGGGCTTTTCCCAGGAAAGTCTACTTCAATGGGGATGAGTGCATGCTGCCCCCACCTGATTCCTACCCTTTTCTCCCAAATTCTGCTCATCCAACTCAACCTTTTACCTCTCTCTTGTTCTTCTTTTCTGTAATTATATTCTTGCTGTTGTAATGTGGTGATACTTCCAAGTTTTGACAGTACTGCAAGTTTTGAAGCTTAAGCAGATTATTTCAGACCAGAGGTAAATTTTTTTTATCATTATTATTCCAGTGATATATTAAAGGGATAACATCTAGTACCCCGGATGTTTGTTTCCATCCAACAATTAGTGAAAATTCACAGGATTTGTTTAGAGCGAGAACCTATATTTACCGCTGATTAACATATTTTTTCTGAATAAACTACCCTTATGCATCTTCACATACTAATGCATGTGAGGAAATACATCTCACCTTATAAGGATAGTTTAATAAGAAAAAATTTGTTTGACCTACAATAAGTTTGTAAGTCAATTTGGTATAAAAATACGATTTTTCTTTCAATCTTTTTGTTGATTTCAGCATACTCCATGAGTTTTACTAAAACACGGATGTAAAGGTTATTAGGTGTAATTTTTCAAACTATAGAGTTCATGTGTAATTACACCAAACTTGAGGTGATGGCAATGTAATTATCTCATATTGAATGATCATGGTCAAAAAGAGGAATTGAAAGATGGAAAGAATAATTATAGATGCATTACAATCAATTGTATCTATCAAGATGTTCTTATTCTCATTACAGTGATATAAAATACTAGTATCTCAAAAACATATGAACAATATTATAGGATGTTCTAGTAACAAAACATGTTATACAACTACCAAAGTAAAAGAATAGCAGTGAATTCACCAACAATTACTGTAACTAGGAACTGTTTCATGTTCCTCTCAAGTTTGTGAACCTGAATCCATATGGATATGCAAAAGAGACATTGCTTGGCTGTACTATTTCTTCACTTTGCTGTCAAGTTCCGATCTGCAATGGCATCTATAAGAGTGCAGTGTTTAGCGACGAAAGATTCTTAAACACATATGAATTGGATTGCAACGGATGTCAACAGAGTGATCAGTAGCACAAGCAATGAGACATTTTGCCGTAGACTGGCATTTGGTAGATAAGGATATGCATCAGGAGGCGGCATGACGCAATTATCACCGTTGAAATAGATTCTTCTTGGGAAACCCCAACCCTTCTCGAAAGTGAACGTCGATTTATCCTTCTGGAATAGAAGCTCCGACTGCACGTTTCCTAGAGGGCCAGCTTGCATGAGCAAGTCGTTGTAGAACTGGACACCCCATAACATTGCAGTGTCATCTATCAAACAGAAAATGCCATTACACTCGTCATTAGTATTTTTGCCTCCAAGAAAATAAGTGAAAAGATTTCGAGCAACGTCTTGTAATTACACCGTCGCTATTTGCATTTCTATACAGCATGACTTACTTATATTCTCGTATGGATTTAGTGGCTTGTAATTGAAGCTGAATAGCTGAGTCAGATTGTCGAAGTTCGGATGCTGCACGACTAAGTTCCACTGCGTATAGTTCATCCTGTAGTTGAAGTTTGTTATAGTGACCTTGACCCGCCAATAGTCCTTGTAGTTTACTTTGACATGCCAGTGGACTCGAATGGGGCACATATGACTTGTGCACTGGACTAGAGGCGCATAGCTGTTGCGCTTCTCTTGTTCTGCAACGACTGAAGCAAGGTAGGGTGAATCTGGGCTGCAAAGGGTAAATGGCAAAGGACAACCAAGTTAGTAGAAAAGTTTATAGTCATGGGAGAGAGAGAAGATGAAATGGGAAGACTTACTTGACACATGATCCTGGCTGAGTAAGGTTATTTTGGCATCCGCAGGTACAGGTCGGGCAAGGAACAATGGTATCATTGTAGAACGATGAGAGTGAGACGCAGCAAGTAGGAGTTTTTTGAGCCAGAAACTGTGAGTATGTGCATGTAACGTTCCATGTCACTGCAATAAGAGAAACATAAGCAACAATTCAAGAATACAAACCTACAAAACTGACAACCTATTTTACATGGCCAAGCTTTTGAAATCAGCTTATCTAAATGCAGTTCTACGCAGACAGACTCCAAGACGGCGCTAGCAAAATGATGTATCCTCCATGCTATTAGATGCATGCTTCCATTTATTCACAACTCCACAAAGTCCTTGATAGCAATTTTTTTCATACATACGATAGTTTCATATATAGTTGAAAAACATGTGAGGATTTTGTGAATGAAAATATAAACAGACTGAGCAACTTACTCATTGCTTGTGTCACTCTCCTTCCGTCTTTAGTAACATATTTAGTAGGTTTAACGATTTTTGCCGGTCCACAAGTATAGCCAGGACCAGGTGCCTTCAAAGTGAAGTTCTTGGGCACCTTAACCGTTTTGTTAGTGGTTCCGGCAGCACCTACGCTAACTTGGAATGAGCTTGCTGCATTTGCCGGATCTTGACCCCATGAGCTAATCACCCCTCCTTTACAACAATTAGCAATCTGTTGGTTGTAAGGAGTTCCAGGCAACAAGTCGACGACGGTTGGATCTTTCTTGCAGCAATGCGGGATGTTCCCTTTAAACCTCGAACAATCTCCTTGCTCTGTAGTCTGACCTCCCATCATGTTCCATATCACCTCTTTCTTCGCCCAAGTCCACCCCAAAGTCCAACCTGGTGCTTGAATATGACGATATTGTTGGAAGTTGAATATCGTCACAACAGCCTGTCCATTTTTCAGTATAAATTAGATTAGACAACCATAGAAGGAACAAAGCGACGAACACTATCCCATCTGCCGGAGACAAGACACTACAAAACGAGTCTAGAGTTTCAAATTTGAAACTAGGATGTATGGTTCAGGTGCACTTATATCAAACACGTTAATAGGCAAATTGACATTATTATTAGTAGAATTCTTACCACATAGCCGTCTGGCGTCCAACTGATAACGTCCCATTTTATTGTGATATTTCCATTGGGATCAAGTGCATCATATGCTTCTGGAAGAAAAAGGAAAGAAAACAAGCTCTGTCAAAAACTTGAAGATATCAAGCACAAAAACTCAAACATAATCAATTTTCAGCTAACATGAACTTAATCTTGTAGTCTAAGTGAATGATGAGTTTTAGATCCTAAAGTCCCCCACAAAAAAGTCAAATCTGCAGATGAGCAATTTTTAACAGGCATTGATCCAGAACTACAGAGCGGATAAAAGTTAAGTGGATGGATCACTCAAATATAGGACTTCAATTTCAAATTTCCTCATTCAAAATCAGGATTAATTTAGTTTAATGCAACTGGCCAAGATCAAATCCCATCTCAAGAAACAACACCATTAATAGCCTAAATATCAGATTGAGTACTAAACTAGCCAATGATGCATTTAATCACCCAAAGATGCAAGCTTTTTGACACCCATTTCCTCATTTCTCTTGCTAAAACCTCCAAACACTAAAAAAATGCAAAGATAAATCTTTGGAGGTAATCAAAACCCAGCAAACCAGAGAGATTACCTGTTGAGGTGAAGGTGGAGCAAGAGAGCAAGAAGAGCAGCAGAATGGTGGGAGTGGTGAATCTCATGAGAGATCTGGAGCAGACTTCCATGCCCTTCTAACTGCAGACGTTTCCTGCTCTCAAGATCTGCAGAAGTTGAGAGAGAGAGAGAGAGCGAGCGAGCTCGGCGGTGGCAAAGCTTGTTTAAGACGAGCTTAACTGCACTTTAATAAAGTCTTCTACCACACAGTAACGCCACTCACACTCCATAAAGATTCTTCATTTTTTTACTGTCTTCTCTCTCTCTCTCACACACATGTGTGACACACACACTCATAGGCATTAATTTGTTACATATATTGATGAAAATGACAGCCCAACCAAGAAAAACAGATAGGAAAATGGACATCTATTGAGCATTCACTCATGTTCAACTCATTCAAATTGATTTTTCACAAGGAAAATTGAAACCATCAATATGATATCATGTGTAGCCATTCACTCAAGATTCAGACATATTAAAAAAGAAAAAAAAAATCCATCTAATAACAATGCTAATTTAATTAATAAGATTAAATTTCACCAAATGAAAATTATTATTCTAGTTTAATAATATTTCTTGATTAATTATCATAATAACCCGTGATTGAAATCACAATATAATTATAATTAACTTATAAAAAAGATGATGAAAAATTAAATTAAAAACAAAAGCTGGGCCGACAAGGTAAATGGAACAATACAACTGACATATGATGTAGAACAGCTGATGATGTGTTTAAAAATATAAATTGTTGAACTACTGTCGGTGCAGCGGAATTTCAAAATTTCCATGAGAAAGAAGCGAACAACTAGCAAGTGTATGGTCGTGGGGCCTCCTTTTGTGTCGGCTGCTTACACATCTACAGTTCAATTGTTGCAACTCATTTGTTCGGCGGGACTAGTCTAGGAGGATTGTCGGATCCGGCTTATAATTCACACTAATCAGATTCATTTTGATTCAATTTAAATTAATAAATTATAATAATAGTTATATGATTGATATATAATTTAAAAAATAAATAATTATACGATAAATATATTATATTAATTATGCAGTTAATTCGATAACATAAAATTTCTTTTAAATATTGTTTCTCAAGCTTACAGTAAGCGCAATGGATCATGTAATTTTTTTTTTATGATTGGAAATTTAAGTTAAAAAAGACAACGCAACAATCTTGTTTTTTTTTTTTTTTAATGTGATCAATTAAGATCTTAATTAATATAATAACCTTTTCATTTATTGTATAAAAATATCTTATTTGAGACATAATTGATCTTCAAAATGATGGATTCGGTACTATTGTTATTATTATTTTATGATTATTGTTATTATCAATTTATGATATTTGACAGCTTATAAATAGTGTTTAGTAGTTTTTTTTTTTTTTTTGCAAAGAGCTTATAAATTTTAAAAATAAAATATCAGAAGTTTATAAGCTCTTTAAATAAAAAATTAGGAATTACTAACTTATTTATAAGGTCTTAACAAATTTATTCAAATTAATTATGAACATTTTATATTTCGTAATTTTATTTAAATAATTTATGAATTTATTTTAAAAATAAATTGTAATATTTTATAAGCTTTAAAACCATTTTATAAGATGTAAGAATTTATAAAATTTTCAAGAAATATATTTTTCATGTCTCCTCCAAAAATATTTATGACGCAATGGCGATCTAGCATGCATGGGCCTCATCTATTGCCCTATCGGCCCAAAATGATCAACGGTAGCCTTCCTGGGTTTCTGTTACTTGCAGCCCAATCCATGTCCTAGCCTCTCCGTTATTCGGCCCAATAGTTGCTTATTGGTTTCAGGATTTCGGCCCAATATTTAGAACTGCTCTTTGCTTCTTTTTTAAAGAAAAATAAAATAAAAAAATAGATAATTACTAAGCCTCCCCTGATGATTGGTGTAATTATATATAGACATCTTCTAATTTATTAAATTTATATCGAGTATCCCACAATATTTATTTCTGTCTAACAAATAGATATCTCCTTTATGTAAAGTTCATCGTACTTGCTTATATTAACAAACAAATTGAATGAAAATCTCGATTTACCCCCTATTGACTTATTGCAGGTGAATTATATTTTTTTTTACCAAATTGTCCTTATACAGCTCATATACTAATGCATGTGAAGAAATATATCTTCGTCCTTAAAAGAGTAATTTGTCCAGAATTTGTTTGGTCTATAATAAGTTAATAGTGGTGAATTGGGGTTAAATTTGATTAAATATTTTCTTGTTAATATCAGTGAATTCGGTGATTTTGGACTAATTGAGGAATCCATTTGTCAGACGAAATGGAGTATTATATGTAATCTTTGAAACTACGGAGTGTCTATTTATAATTATATCAAACTTTGACGGAGGAGCGGTGTACTTATCCCTTAAAAGAAATTGCACACACCCACCCAAATTTGAACTCAAGATACACGATGTAGGGGTACTTGTTAGATGATTGCTAATTTTAGAATGTATTTGTAGTTATGTTAAATTTTATGAAAAATTGTTATATTTATCTTATTAATTAAGAAACGCACATTGAATTTTCATATCAAACTTTATCAAATTAACGATTATAATTATCTTAAAATCCCTAATTTTGAATATTGTAAAAATATAAAAAAATGTTTTTTTTATTACTTTAGAGAATATGTAGATATGAAAATAAAATATTAATTAAAAAACAAATATAGATTTTTATATTAATATTATTATTAATTTAAGACAAGAAGCAAGGTTGGAAATGTTTAATAACTAGCAATTGGTGGAAATGGATTATTCTTTACCCAACTCACCATATCAATTGGCCCAAACTTTTGATTCGCTCCGATTTCTACGGTACAACATTGCACAGCGGGGATTGCCGTATCCGCGTAGCAGAGAATCCCGGCCGCCAATGAAGACCCGACTTCTTCCGTTCAACGGCTTTTCGAGCGGAATTTCCAAATTAGAATATATTTAGATATTTAATTGCACTTTCTTCTCAACTACGCACAACCAACAACGAATCTCTTCAGAGCAACTACTTGACATTTCTTTTTCGAAAATTTTCAGCTCACCGGAATTTGATGAGCTTCTCTGTATCAGGAAATGATGATCTTCTGTAAGTGTTAGGGATTTTTGGGATTTTTTTTTGGTTTGGTTTGGTGTTCGATGGATACAGCGGGAACTCATAGGCAATCGTTCGGTCAGACGGAGATTAATTGGGACAAGTAAGTTTGATTAATTTGATTTCTGTTGTTGAGTTGTTTGTCGTTTTAATGTGGTGATTTGGGGAAGGTTTTGAAGTTTAGTTCTTCAGATTCAGTTGGTTGATGATTGCGGAAATTGGATCTATAGAACGTGGTTAGATTGAATTTTCTTTTGAACTTAGCTTGCTGTCTCTGTTGTGTTTCAAGTTTGAAATCAGGCAGGCTTTGGTTGTTTCGGGTGGATTTCTACAGGGGAGAAGAAGAAATGTATTTTCCATTTCTTGCATTTTGTTTTTCCATGGTATATTAGAGTCTTCTAGTGTTGCAATTGAGTAAGGGGCGTGAGCTCAAAGTACGTGCAATTAAACAAGGGGATTTGACGGTGCATGAGGAACCTTCTATGTTGCCACATTAGTTGATGCTTGATCATTGAGTTGCCTTTATTATTGTTGCAGGGTGGTAACAAGCATTTGATTTTTTTGTTATTATGTCATTTTGGATTCGTTTTGGTTTAATCGTATTGTCATCCTCCCCTACAGGCTTGACAAAACTAAGTTCTACCTTGTTGGAGCTGGAATTTTTTCTGGAGTTACAGTGGCACTTTATCCCATTTCAGTTGTGAAGACCAGGCTGCAAGTTGCTTCACATGAGTCCATAGAAAGAAGTGCTGTTTCTGTCATCAAAGGCCTACTAAAAACGGATGGGATTCCTGGTCTATATAAAGGTTTTGGCACTGTCGTGACAGGAGCAATACCTACCAGAGTTATATTTCTTACCGCATTAGAGACAACCAAAGCTGCTGCTTTCAAGATGGTGGAACCATTCAAATTGTCAGAGCCAACACAGGCAGCTATAGCAAATGGGGTTGCTGGCATGATGGCATCTCTTTGTTCACAAGCTGTATTTGTTCCAGTTGATGTGGTATGTTGCACATACTTTCATCCAGGTGTTTTGAATTTTTATTTAATTTTTATAAGTAGGTAAAATTTTTAGGATGGAAAGGAATTCTGAGAAATAGGTTCCATTCATAAACTAAGATATGCTGATAATGAAAATAAATTACCATGCAAGTATAGAACACATCAAATATCTACTTTATCTATTGGCTTCCCTTTGCTCTATTTATTATTATTCTAGAGTCTCATACGATCTTAAATATGGAAATAGGTCATAATTTACCCTCTTGTTTTTTTATCTAGCTTTTTCTTCCCATAATACATTTTTCAATTTATTTGAAACACTAAAACTGTATTACTAATTTTCTGAAAGGTTAGTCAAAGATTAATGGTGCAAGGGTATTCTGGCCATGCGACCTATAACGGGGGCTTGGATGTTGTGCGCCAAATTATAAAGGCTGATGGGGTTCGTGGATTTTATAGAGGCTTTGGTCTCTCTGTTATCACTTATTCTCCAACCAGTGCTGTCTGGTGGGCTAGTTATGGTGCAAGCCAACGCTTCATCTGGAGGTCTTGCATTAAACCTCAGTCTCATTCATGTTTGCAGGAAATATATCGTTAACCAGCTTCTTATTTTTGTTTTTTCAAATGGTGCTCCATTTGTAGATTCTAGGTGGTACCGATATACATTTTTTGTGGATACCATTCTCCCACATAAACATCTTAATTCAATATGGTCTCATTCCAATTTCCAAGTCCTTATGTGTTTCAGAGTCATGTAAATTTTATTTGATTTCGTCAATGTTTCCTTGTAAAAGTCCAATTGCTAGTTGGGATAGTAGGTTTACATCCAAATCTTTAAGATTTCAATATGGAATGGACGTAAAATTACTGAATTTCCCATATTATATTACAAACATTTTCTTTTGATTGCCCAATGCAACTAACCTTGGGTGTAGTGCCCACAGGAATTTGGATATTCCTGAATTTTCTTTTCTCTTGATTTTTACTTTTAACTTTTGTGCAAATACTGTTTAGTAGCTGAAAGCCTATGCACTTGTTCAATATCTTCGAGTCTACTCTCTTAAACCCTTCCCTATCATTCTCAATAACAGCTAACATTCTAACACTAGGATCAAGCCTTTAAATCATTATTTCCTTCAATATCTGAATTTGTGCTGCATTGCATGCTCTCAGGATCATGGAGTGGGCAGTACAAGAGGATTGAATTTTCTAAAATTTATATAAATTTATCTGATTCAATGCAGAAGAATTGAAAGGTGCAATTAAATGGTATATGGTCAATCTAACTGCTGTTTGCTGTTCTTCTCCCTGTAGTGTGGGTCACTCAATTATATGATGAAACTCTTACTCCTGAATTTAATTTTTATCATTCGTTCTTTTTGTTTCTTTTAATGTTACTGGCAGACTCTTGGATGATAGCATTTCAGCTCCAAGCGAAGAGAAGATCATGGCGGTTCAAGCTGCTGGGGGGATTTTTGCTGCTGCAACTGCATCATGCATAACAACCCCAATGGACACCATTAAAACCCGCCTTCAGGTGGGCTCTATCTATTTATTTTCTATCTTATATTGTTTATAAAACTTTTCTAGTGGGTGGTAGATCATTTCTCTGATGCAAAGGTGCATTTGCTTGTTGTAATCACTTGTTTAACTATATTTCTTTTTTCTTTCCCACATGAGTGGGGAGGGTGGATGATACAATGGCCAATTACTGAGTGGTAGACTCCATCATCCGAACCGGTATCCTAACTTTTCTCGTCTTTTCTCTTGTTTGATGTGTTCTCTATGCTCAGGTGATGGGCCATGCAAAAAGACTCAGCACAAGGCAAGTAGTTAAAAGTTTGATTGCTGATGATGGATGGACTGGATTTTATAGAGGACTGGGCCCAAGATTTTTCAGCATGTCTGCTTGGGGAACCTCAATGATTCTGGCCTATGAATATCTAAGTAATCTTCTTAATCTTCACTTGTCATTATGGTCATTGTTACTCATGGTCCGTTTATGAATGGGGGAGGGTTGGAAGCACTTGGTTAATCCCTCATTCTTAAGGTACCTTCTTGCTAATTGGTTCATGCAGCGAGCCGCATGCTGCTGCTTGTTCATACTTCTTGCCACTTTGATGAAACCCTTGATGCTTTCAAGTCTGTGTGAAAGAATTTTGTTTGGTCATTACTTCAAGTTGTGTGTTTAAATTAAAATGTTTTAATGTTCTGTTTCATCCTCTGGCGATGTTGAAATTAGCTTGAAGAATTTCATATCAGCTGATTCGAGCCCAAACTAATGAGTCTATTGTGTTTTCCATTATGCAGAACGCATGTGTGCAAAAGATGAATAGACTCATCAACCCTGTCCCGTTAAGTTACTTTTCCTCAGTAGGTGACACAGATTTCTTTCACACTGTCCATAGAGAGACACGCTGCTGAAGATATAGTAGATATGTTAAACTTTTGCAGATAAACAAGACAGCTTGGCTATAGAATCTGATCATTCTGCCAAACTACTGAAAACGTTGATGCCATAATTCTTTTCTGGAGGATTACACATTATAATTATTACATTGAAGCAACCTCAGAGTGTAATATTGTATTCTTGATCCATTCTTGACCGAAGAAGGGAACTTAATGTAACTGTACCTAATGTAATTGTACTTCTGAGTCCAAATTATTTGTGTTGCTGCTCAACCTTCATTTGTCAGGAACATACTGTCTCGGTCATAGTTTCAGCTTGCAATGGTAGAGAGGTCTCTGTTAGTAATCACAAATGCAGTTCCCCTCAAAAGATTCAGATCGATTTTGAAATCTAATTTGGTCGCAACTTTGATGTAAAATTTGCAGAAAAGTATTCCCTTCTTAATTTTTGGCTAGGCATCCTCATGTATCATGTGTCGACTCAAAGGTAGATGATCACTGGTAGTGATTTCAAGATCACTGTAGTGGACTTTCTTAATAAATGTTAGCATGAGAAAACTGCCCAAAGAAACAGAAGGGTTGAATAACTTCGTGGCCTATTTGAAACACGATGGGAACATGGGAAGTCTACATTTGATTCTTCCAATGAACCATATGCTATAATATGGCTTTATCAAAGTTACAAATCTCAGTGTCTCCACTACAAACAGCAAAAACGACTTCTAAAGCTTAAATAATCACGAAAAGGGAAAAAAAGGGGACTTGTAAAGCTCAAGTAACAAAAACTGTCCCCGAAATCTGCCTTAACCAACAACTTGGGGCTCATCTTCTTCACTATTGTCATCCTCATCGTCCCTGCTGAATTCCGCATACTCTTCAAGGGATGATGCAGTGAACAAATCGCCAGCCTTGCTATCATCATTGCTTTGAGTTACTGCTGAGCTAGAGTTTCCTTTATTCATCTGTATATAGACATACAAAAGCATTCAACCTCAGAATAAAATGATCACCAGAATTATGTAATTGAACAGCTGAGACAGTTGCAAGACCAGAAGTAACCACCAAGTGATAACCAACATGAACTGAACAAAACTTAATCTTTACATATTTGCCTCTACTTCTGTGAAAATGCCAATCTGCATATATCATTGCAAATTTAGAAAATATGCTCAAGGTGATGCTTGGTTTCTGTCTCAGCCACCACCACCTACCCACTGCCCAACTGCCACCCCGAAACGAAACAGAACAGAAATATACAGCAATTTTTTCTTTAAAGAAATACATCTGGAAACAAAAGATCAAGAACAAACTTACAGCTCTAAGCAGCGTTCTCCTGTCTCTCTCCCGAGCATTTTTTATTGCCTAAAGCGCCAAAACTTTGATAAGGTTCTAACTCGATAAACAACACTAATCACCATGATCTCAAAAGCATAATAACGGTTGCAAAAATTAGAAGGATAACAAGAAAAACAAATGAAGCGAGTGTTGCTAATGATAATAAAATGAACACCTCTTCCAGCGCCTTCTGCTCGGCTTCTACTTCCGAAACGTCTCTGCAAGGAAAGCAATAGAAACACCCATGTATAAACCTCTTAAAACATGCATACAAATTGAGCTCATCCGCTTAAAAATCAATCACCCTAAAACAAAAATTTCCACTTAATTTTCTTTTTATTTCAATAAATTCCAATTAACCTATATGAATTACAATCAGTAATCGCATTTCCAGGAAAATAACTGAAATTAATGGGAGAAAATTATACCTTCCGATTATGTTGTCAACACGACATGAACATTTTGCACATACTTTATGCTCCTTAGCGCAACCTACACATATTATTCTTCAAAATCAAGTCAAAAAATAACAGAAAATGAAACTTTCCTCACCTAATAAATAGATTTCTAAATACTAACTACGTCACACTTGAAAAGCAAAAGAAGTACTAAAGAAAATGAACACTTCGAATTCTAACCAGCGCATAGATTGTGATAAGCCTGTCGAACATTCCTCTTGGAACACCGCTGGCTACAATCGATTTTGCAAACATCAACAAAATAAGTAAAGACATTCAACAAAATCAAGCGAAAAAAAATAAAGGTAAATAAAAATAACCATTTGGCAGGTTCGGCAAGAGGCTTATATTTTCCGTATCTCCGTTTCCACTCAATCTGGTCTTTACATCGAGAACAAACTCCGGTCACTTCCGAATACGGCCTCAATCTTCCCCCTACTTCCTGGCGTCATCAAATCATCGCCATAGACGTACAGAAGTAGGTATACATATACAGGGGGAAAAAGAAAAGAAAATACAAAACGATCTAAGTAGAAACATTTATTCAAGGCGAGGTTTTCTGGGGATCCGAAATGGAAGATGATACATACGGTGGGATTGATCGTGTGGCCGGAGTTAGGTTTCCAGGCGAATTTGTTCTGGTGCTTCGGCGGACCCCTACGGTTGCTGCCGCCGCTGCTCATCTTCAGCTTATACACCCTTCAAATTTTTCCGCGACCTTAACCCCAGTTACTTATAATCATAGTATAAGAAAAAAATTGCACCTTGGAAAATTTTGCACTAATAGTAGAAATCGTTACTCGGAAAACTAATATATATACATATTGTAAAATCTTGCTCAGAGTAACGACTTTACAAAAATTATATATATATATATATGTAATTATATTCTGTGAAGTTAGAAGTCCAAGTCACAACTTCACAAAATATATATATTTTTTATATTTTTGTGAAGTCGTTGATCTGAGTAAAACTTTTGTACAATTTATTTTATTATTATAATTATAAATAGCTCACCTTAATCTAAAAATCTACCGTTATTAATTACTTGTACACTTGGCATACTAAATATGTGTATTTTGAAATTTTAAAAAGTAATTATCATTTAAATTTTAAAAAGAATTCTAAAACTGTGAGAATACTGTTACAAACGAAATGATCCAAATCCAAGTTGGTAGGGGAACTCACATATCGCTATGGAAAGAGTTGTGGCACCCCTTTGGGATGTTGCAACGATACCCTTGCAGACCTCTTGTTGGAGGTCATAGATAATGGGAGTTGGAGATGGCTGTTGTCATTGTTGGAGATGCTGCTGAAAATTCAAGATATGCTACCATCTATTCATGGCGGGGGAGGACAGGGTTCGTCAAGAATTGGACATCTTATTAATCCAACTAACCTTTCTATGTTAGCATCACTCGTCTACCATATGTGGTAGGAGAAGAGCATGAGGACATTTGGACATACTGCCAAGGATCCAAAAACTATAGCTACACTAGTCATAGAACAAGTTCATTTGAAATTAATAGCTTATTAGATACCTTTACAGTTTGTTTGAACTATAAAGGTTGTGGCATCCTTTAGAATTTGAAAGATAGCGCAGTAGAGTGAAGAGGATTGAGCCTTTTGCCTAGCTGTACAATTTATTCTTTTATTAATTAAATTTCCTTTCACCAAACAAAAAAGATTTACTTATTTATAAAACACACTTCTATCTTATTGACTAATTCATTTAATTAATACAAGAAATTCTACTCAACATAATAACACGTAGTAAATTATAAAATGTTATATAATACTTGAAGTCTTTGTTCACCAATTGGATATTCGTACTAATCTAACCTAATATCTCATTTATAAATTTTTATGGCTGCTTGGTTATAATATTTAGGGCCCGGTATCAAGCTCTATTGTGCCAAGATTTGAATCCAACCAACATTCGTTTCATTCTTGTCTTGCTAAAAGTCAGTCTCTTTATGTATTTTCATATTTTTCGTCCAATTTTGTCCGTCAATTGTCTAATTATCCTTGATTTTTTCCAAACTTCATCCAAAATGATCTACTGCATTAAATCTCTTTGACAACTTGTCTCCAAATGGCCCACTAACAAATTTGTCAAAAAGCCACTTTAAATCCTCATAGCAAAGATGTTAGTAAACACACTATCAATTTGATTTTCTAAGTGACAGATTCAACTTATCCGAAATTGCATACATAACTGTTGTTTTTTAGTCTGATTTGAGTCGAATACACGACCTGCTCGACATGAGATCTCGAGCTTGCTATATTGGTCCTAGATATAGAAGTAATCTCTGAGAAGAAAGAAGCATGTTAGGCTAACATGGATTTGTCCCTGTTAAGACCCTCCAATACTCAAGTCAGTTCGAGTTTGAGATGGAAAGCAAGTGATCTCAAGCAATGAATGAGGTATAAATGTGTCTTACCATAAATACTCTGGGAGGAGGGTATTTATATGTCTAAATGTACTTTACCAAATGGTCCACATGGTTTCATCTTAAGGTCTCTACTGTAAAAAATCATGTAGTAAGGCGACGCACACGTCAGGCGGGTTTGGATGACGGGCTGGTGAAGCAAACCCAACCTGACTTTATCTGTGTGAATCGTATAGTATTTTGGTGTTTTTCTCTCATGAGACAGAGGCTGCCAAGGACTTTCTCACCTATACACCGAAGATGTCCTCGTATTTTTTAACCCCAAGGAGAGTGGCCTTGGAAAAGTTATGGAGTTCTTACACAATTTCAAGACGGCATTGGGCCAAAGTATTAACAATGCTAAGAGCTCTTTTATGCTCTTCCCCATATTACGCATTTAAGGATTAAATGGCAGATTAAACGAATGATGGGTTTTGTGCTAAAGCCCTTCCATTTTACATACCTTGGGGCGTCAATCATCATTGGCCGGTGTAAGGTGGAATATTTTGATAGATTGATTGAGTAGATGGCTTCAAAAATTGGTGGGTTCAAGGATTGGAGTTTGCCAGGGAGGCGGGTGGCTGCAATGTGTTGGTGGAGTCTCGCGGTCTTGCATAGCATTCACAAGAACGATAGGGAATTGAGGTTGCATGCGTTGCTCACACAGCTTCGTAAGATTAAGTGGCAGCTGAACATCTCATTCACGTATATACGTTTATCGGGAGCCGGCGGACCTGTCAGCACACTATGCATGCCGGACAAAGACAACGGAGATCATAGCTAGGAGTCCAGCTTAGCAAAAAATTTAGGTATTCGAGCTCGAACTTATGGTTTTGAGCTCTAGCTCGAGCATGTTCAAAATTTTTTTATTATTAATAAAAATAATAAATATTTTACACATAAAAAAAGGGTGGAATTTGGCATGGGCAAGACAAACATTCCAAAATCCGTTCCATATTGGAGCGGGCTTTGGAACACCTGAGGAATGAATATTGATAGATGACGTCATGATCCAATATTTTTTTAAATTATAATTTTGAAACGGCCAAACAGTTCTAATATGTGTTCCAAAATAACCGTTACAAAATCCGTTTCAAAGACCGCTCCAAAATAGCAACAGTTTATTTTTTAGAACTCTGTTTGGAACACATTATTAGAATTAGGAACGATCTTGTATGACCGTTCTTATATGTGTGACAAATGATAACCAAAAGATGACAGTTAGAATTCCAAAATGAGGTACAATTAGAACGATTTTAGTACACACTTAATCAATTATGCCAAAAATCAATTAAAATTATGAGTTTTACTTAAGAAGTAAAAAACTTAATCAATTATGCCGAAAACCGCTCAAAATTATGAGTTTTACTTAAGAAGTAACGTTAAAAAATCGTTCCAAAACCCATCACAAATTGGAATGATTTTTGGAGCGAATTTTGTGGATAATTTGCAAAATAATGTTCCCACATAAATAAAATTATTTTTAAAAACAATTTTTTTTCTTGTTTAGGAACAGTTACCAACAAATCGTTCCAAACACGGTTCCAACTTTGAACAGACTTTAAAAAAAAATCGTTCCTAAATACATTAGAATATCCTAAATAAAAAGGGGGAAAATCAAAATTTAGGAAATGTCAATTTATTCTGATTGTTCCAAAATCAATTCAAAAATTTTATTTTACGCCAAATAAAAAGTAAAGGAAAAATCAAACTTACGAACGATTTTTAAATATTTGATCGTTCCTAAATGTATAAACTATCCGTTCCTAAAATTGATTGACAAAAAATCGTTCCTAAATGAGTTCCAACACCATTCCTAAATATGTCCACAAATTCATCGTTCACTTCCCAGTTACGATATCTTAGCATTCGGACCTTGATTATTCCAAATTTAAACGCATAACAATGCTTTCCATACGTGAACATATCTAACGGTCTGATCTAAAATCACATGGTCTGATGGACAGTTGCATCATTTTTAACCTTATTAATTGTGTATTAGATACGATATCTCAGTATCCGTATAACAAAAATGTCCAACACTTCAGCGAAACGGTCTGATTAGGTAATCTAATACAACAGTATAAGATGCTACTTATATCTATATAAGACTAACAATCTTATATATATAAATATACTTGATCTTCTGAACATGTATCAATTTAATTAATGCATTATATGTTTCTAATGACCTTACTTAATTTATGATCTATTTTTTTTATAATTAACATGATTGGGACGATTTATCCTATATTTTTTTTTATTTTTTTGAAAAAATAGTTTTGGCACACAATTAGAAACGGTATACTTTTTTTTAAAAAAAAATAGGAACGTTTTTGTTAAAATGCTCCAAAACGACATCGTTTTTGGATTAAATAACATCGTTCTTATTTTTAGGAACGGTGTATTTAAAAATATTCATCAACTGAAATGACGTCGTCTTTGTTATTTGAAACAGTTTTTCAAATGTCCGTTCTAAAATCAATATATATACAACACTTAGCATAATTATTTTCTTTCCTGCTCCCTTTCTCTCCTCACTCTCACTGGCGGCGGCTCCTCTCCTCATCTCCCTCCTACCCGCTGTTCGTACGCTGCAGTTTTTTTACCGTCCGCTGCCGTCAATGAGCACTAGAGATCCCCCAATTTTTCTTCTTTTTTGGTCCCCCATTTTTCTTCCCTCCCCCCCCCCCCCAACTTTTCTTCATTTTTGCCCCATTTCATAAAAACATTTCCCCCATTTTCTGAAATTTTTTGAACGGAATTTTTGAAATATTTTTCTAAAATTTCAAGGTAATTTTTGAAATATTTTTCTAATATTTTTTTAAAAATTTTTATACGTTTCTGAAATTTAAAAAGAAAATCATATTTTTTTGTAATTTTTGAAAATTTTCTGTAAATTTTTGGTAATTTTAAATTTTTTCTGTAATTTTTTTTATTTTTAAAACTTTTATGTAAATTTTTTGTGATTTGTAAAAAAATTCTGTAAAATAATTTATTTTATGTAATTTCTGCAATTATAGAAATATATAGTTGTGTAAGAATTTCTGCAATTATAAAAATTTATTGTATGTAATTTCTGCAATTATAGAAATTTGTATAATTTCTCAAAATTAATTATATAGTTGTGTAATTTATGAAATTATTGTGTAATTTAGTAATTGTATAGTGTAATTATTTATGCAATTTACTATATAATTCTATAATTTATGCAATTCTTGAGTGTATTGCATCATATTGCTTAAATTTTTTGTGAAATTTATTGTATAATTAGGCTAATTGATGTAATATTATTTTTACAGACATTAGCCCAATATTCTCAATAAAATAATTTTTACATCATAATGTATAACACAAAAATTAGATCAATACATAATCCCAATAATAGTACTTTTTCATAATAATATAAATAATCACAAAAATTAGGCCAATATTTCCAATAATAATATTTTTACATAATAATGTCAATAATCGCAAAAATTAGCCTAATATTTTCAATAATAACATTATTTACATAATAATGTCAATAGTTACAAAAATTAGGCTAATATTCTCAATAATAACATTATTTACATAACAATATCAATAATCACAAAATTAAAAAATATTCCCAATAATAATATTTTTACATAATAATGTCAATAATCACAAAATTAGATCAATTATTATGATAATAATATTATTTACAAAATAATGTCAACAATAACAATGTTAAGGTAATATTTCAAATTAAAATACAATTACATAATCATTAGAAATAGAAAATAAATTGAGGACAATATTTTCAATAATTAATAATTATTTAAAAATGTATAGTTCCTTTGTAACTACATACAAACAGATCATGCATGTCTTTAAACTTGTTTAGCCCATCAAGTGAATTTTGTCAGTAGAACTAGTTAGGTTTATCCATTTTCATCTATCAACAAAAGATAATAAATAATTGTTTGTTTCTTTTACAAGAGGTAGAGTTCGGTTGGCCGCCCAAGTAGATGGAGTTATTTGAAAAATACTATAAGAAAAAGGAGGATGGTGGGTGAAGTGGGCCGAGGCGGCTAAGGTGGCGATAAGTAGGTTATTTATATTTTTTTTTTTTTAGAAAAAAATAATTCTTGATTAAAAATACTAATAATTTTATTTGTTATGCAGGAGACGTTCCAAAATCGCCTCTGACAGACCCTCCGACCTTGAAGTAGGACGATATGGATATCGCTGACGAGGAGGGAACTACGTTTTAATTTTTTTTTTTTTTTGTAATTAGATAATTTTTCATATTAATATAATATTTTTCCTTAATTATTCATGTTTCATAATGTTTATTACATTTCATTATTTTATATTTAACCTTGAAGTGATATGGATATCGCTGACGAGGAGGGAACTACGTTTTAATTTTTTTTTTTTTTTGTAATTAGATAATTTTTCATATTAATATAATATTTTTCCTTAATTATTCATGTTTCATAATGTTTATTACATTTCATTATTTTATATTTATTTAATTATTTAAATCCATAAATATAATTAAATTATATATTAAAATTTATTAAAATATATAAATTTATTTATTTGTTATAATTTATTAAATATATGAATAAATTATAAATAATTATAGAATTAAAAAATTAGTACGAATTTACTAATGGTAAAAAAGTTACAAATATAAATAAATGCCCTTTTCAAATATCATTACTAAAACAGTTCCAAATGCGTATTCCTAAACTGCATTAACCGTTTCAAATACCAGTACTAAAACTATTTCAAAATAGTGGCTGACCGTTCCTAATACCATTGCTATTTCAGTTTTAAGTACGTGTTCCAAACTTAAAAAGACCATTCGTAATACCATTACTAAAACAGTTTTATACAGATGTTCCTAAATAAGTCTAAACATTCCTATAACCGTTCCAATTAAAAATAATTTTTTTTTTGACAAATTCGATATCAGGAACAATTTTCATAGAATGTTACAATTCCCATCCCAAATAGAAACGATCTTGCCTGAACCATTTCTAAAATTTTGTAACGCTATTTGTAAGAATGGATTTCCAGCCGTTCCAAAATCGTTCTAAAAACTGCTCCAAATAAGTCTGACATCCTACAAATAGTTCCAAACACAAAAAAAAAAAAATCATTCCTAAACCCGCTCCAAATCTCACATTTTTTTTGTAGTGAATTAGAATATTTATTAATTATGTTAGATGGACAAGCACAAATTATTTTTAATCTAATAAAAATATATTTCTAATTTTCTTCAACTATTAGAAAATTTAAAAAATCAATGATTAATATAAGATAAAAATATATATAATAATGACTATAATAATAATAATAATTATAAAATTACAAAGCATGTTTTTCATTAAATTAATATAATGTTAGGAGTATTCCACTTTATATTTTTGTTATACGTCTAATATTAAATTAGTGGTAACATAATTAGTGAACATATAATCTTGGTATAAATATATATATACTCCCTAATAAATATATAAAATATTTTGAATTGTTAGAAAATTACAAATTGATATTAATGTATGACAATAAAATTCAAATGCATTATATACATTAATTTTACACAACAATAATTAAAAAAATACTAAATTATTGAATATGCTTATTTTTAGATAGATATTGAAATACTATACTTCTATGATGATATACAATTAAAATATGAGATATTGCTTGAAAATAATTTTAATATATTATAGGTATTTTTTTTATGAACTTGATATATTGTTATATGTGCAGTTAAATATATAAAAATAAAAAACAATAGAAAATCGGCTCATGAGCTTTCGAACAAAAATATGTTGGCTCGACCTCAAAAATGTTTGAGCTCGAGCTGAGCTCAGTTAAGCCAGCTTACGAACCGACTTAACTCATCTATCACCTCTAATTATAGCACAGTCTTTAACTTTTAAGGAGCTTTGGGAAGGCTGATTAGACTGAATAATCTTTTCCCTTGTTTCCAGTTCCATTGAGTAGATATTTTTGTTAATTGTACATGGGCGATTCTTTATTTCTAATGAACGAGGAGGGGTTCACGTCAAACCCCCTGCTTAAGAGCATGCAACGTTCTATATGAATATTAACTAATATTCTAGCAAATTATCAAACGGAAAGTAGAGAGGTTATTCATAATAAATTCCCACCTAACATTAACTTAGATCCAAATTCAATCTTAGGCCCGACAACCTTATAGCTGAGTTTGGATTTGGTTTCGATCCATTCCCAAAATGGGCCAAAACCAATGCGTGTTTGGATTTCATTTTTGGACACCTTATATGGTTTTTGCTTTTCTTTCTTTCTTTTGCTTTTTTTTGTGTTTCGGCCTTCACAAGGGGTAGCCCAAAAAATGATAATTTAAGTTATATGTATATATATAAAAAAATTTAAAAAAATATAAAAATAGAAAAATCAAAATAAATCGTCGATGGACGGAAGGGTGGGGTATCATAATGCTCATCATCAAACGGGCTTTCCAGGGGTGCTAGATTCCCGTAGAGAGGTGGTCGGACGATTGAAAATAAAACCGATAGAAGATGGGGGCGCGGTTAAGGTTTCTTGAGCAAAAAAATAAATATAACTGGCCAATGGATTGGAGATTTTTGGTGGGTGAGGTATCACAAAGTCTCATCTTTTGCAATTTCAAGGTCTGCTGATGTTTCGCCAACAGCACCAAAATATTTAGCTAGTTGTTAAACTAGACTGTCCATGCAGAAATATCATCACACATGCAGCTGCAAACACAATCTCAGCACCTCTGACGTGATATATTGTACAATTCATAATCGGTCTCCCAAAAGTTATAGGAACTAAAAACCAGCAAATTCACGTTAGAAACATTAGGCCTCTGTGAGCGCATAATGAACTCAGAGACATGCCATAGGGAGATATTGTTTCCATTATTACGAGCAAAAACAAAACTTGGTATTATTCAGTAAAAGATATATTTCAAAATTCTTAAGCAATCTTCAACCATGTCATTAGTTATCAGATAGTAGGAAGACCAACATATTTCTCCACTGCGAAATATCTAGCAATAGGAAAATCCTATGTCTATGATCAGCTCATGGAATTACCTCATAAAACCATCACGATACATCAGAGGGCTACAGATAAAGGCATGTTTACAATATCACCAATCAGGTTTCTCTGTTATCATATACTATCAGTTGTATGCTAAGCCAATTCAGAAAATTTATCCAAGAACCACATGCTGCGAACCAGAAAAGCAAGTTTAAATTATCATAGCAACCCCTGAAAGAGAAGATTACTAGTACAGGATAAAAAGAATATTAAACACCAATAAGACAGCACATTCTCAGAGGTCTGCGAAGGATCTGATTCTTTTTTCAATGTTTCACCCCTTCCACGAGTGCCAGTATTCTGGCCTTTCCTGTCGGATGCTGCTGCATCTGTCCTACATGGGCACAACAAGGGTGACGCTGACCCAAATTTGGATTTTAAGAGTTCAATTTCCTTCAAAAGTCTCAAGATTTCCTCACTCTTTTTTACTGATTCAGATTCCATCTTGCCGAAGTCAATTCTTAAACTTTCATTTATGATCTGTAATTCCTCTGCTCTGTTTACAAGTGCCTGAAACCTTTCATTTGCATGCTCAACTTCATCACTTTTCTTCCTTAATTGTTTACTGTAGTCGCTCTCCATCATTTTGAACTGGTTCCAAACGAAATTCTTTTCTCTCAAGAGAGCAGAAATCTCAGAGTTCTCTGATTTACATTTCTCAATTTCATTTTTTAGCTTCCTCACCTCATTTTGAAGTGCCTTGTTTCGCGAGCCTTCCCCTTTATTACTAAAATCATCTGATGTATCCTGGAAATTATATTGACTACTTTTTTAGAAGAAAGATACATACAAATAAATGAAAAATCAATTGGACAACCATAAAACATAAAATAAATAAAGAGCATACTTTTGGATCAGAACATTTCTGAGAGAGATAGTCAGACCATTCTCTAAAGTCAGCCAACTCATTGTCCGCATTCTCTATATTCCACAGAAAACAAGATATAAAGATAAGAATAATAAAAAAGAAACAAAACCATAAATTTCCCCATCTAAATTTGATGTTAGAGGAAAAACTGCCAAAACTAAGAGGTAACAATGGAGATGGTCAGCATGAGCATGCTGAGTAGCTAAGACTTCCTTATGGATCTCAGTGTATTGAGCCTCTAACTAGACCACTTTCAGACCTTTGAATAAGCAGTTTGCACTATTAAAGCAAGGCAACATTATGCTCAGAGAATTAGTGGCAAAAAGAATATAGACATGCAAAAGCTGTAAGTATATTCCAGCAAGTTATCCAATATTCCAATTGTATGCTGGTATTCTACTCGGTTCTAAATGCATGCTATGCCCATAGTTAATTGAACCCTTCTATTAACAGAATTCTCAACATTACTTAGAATTGACAAATGAAAAGTCTTCCACTACACTTCTAAAAATCCAACAGAGAATGAATATTATAAAAAAATCACCAATCACAAACAGAAAAATAAAGAAACTAATGCTACATTTGGATCTTGGATTTTGGCGACTGAAGTACTGAGAGAACATATTTTTTCGCTTCAAATGTTGTAATTTGTACTTTATGTTTTAGACACTGTCTCCTAATTTACCTTTTTCTCACTAAAATCAATGGGTAAACATAGTCTCAACGTTTTTCAGGTGAAAGCAAATAGAAAGAGAAAGAAAAACTAACCATATCTATGCTTGTAAATGAAAGCCTCCCTGTCCTTCAAACCCAAATAAGTTCCGCTTTCGCAGACTCAACTTTCTGCTCCATTTTCATCTGCACCAAAAATTCCCAATTATTCATAATTTTTCAACCCTAATTCAACTCCCACACAAAAAATTAGACTTCACACAACCAAGGAAATTACCTTATAAATAACTTGGTGCAAAGATTTTCGTCTTTCTTCAAGAAACCGCCTATCTTTCTGCAGATTCTGGGATAACGTCACTAATGCGTTGAAAACTTTATCCCATTTTTTCTCTCGGCCGGCGGCCTTGTCGCTCGATTTGCGTTTCCCCATTCCAGATAAGATGAAATGTAATAAAACAGAGTAAGCAACAAACAGGAGAATAATGTAGTAGGAATTTGGGATATCACAGAGAAGAAGAAGAAGAAATCGCAGAGAGAGAGACAAAGTGAACGTTGGATCGAAATGAAGCCCAACGCCAACGGTCGGAATTAGGAATTTGGGATATTGCAGAGAAGAAGAAGAAGAAATCGCAGAGAGAGAGAGAGACAAAGTGAACGTTGGATCGAAATGAAGCCCAACGCCAACGGTCGGAATTTTGAAGAGGCAGCTTCCCCCCGCCCTCCTCACGAGGAATGGGCTGTAAACAACTTTAGGGGAACCAATATGTATAAAAATAAATAAAATTTATGTATAATTCAATAAAATTATAAAATTTTGCAACCAATATGTAAAAACATAAAATTTATTTAGTTTTTAAAATAATAAATTATAAGAGACTCCCTTAAAGTTTGTTATTATTACAAATACCCATTTATTGTTCGAAAAATTATAAACAACTCTTTAAAATTAATGAATGTCCAACAAATACCCCTTATTGACAGCCGTTAATTTTATGTGAGCATTTGTTAGATGATCATTAATTCTAATATGATGTTTGAAAATTTTAAATCATTAAAAAGATATTTATAATTAGACAAATTTTATGAGAACTATTTATACTTTCACTTTTTTTTAAATATGAATAATATAATTAAAATTAATAAATATGAATAAAACATAATTTGGTATAAATCTATTTCTGTTTCTACAATAATTGAAATATAAATTCATGACACCACCCCATTTTTATTTCAGAACAAATCTATTGATTCTTTGGCTTGAGCTAGAAGGGGTCCTAAATAAGAGTCTCCCTCTAGAAGCTAAAAGGGGCTATCATAAGCACATTGTAATTCTTTACGCATTCGATTGTCGAGGCATATCAATATTTGTCAAGAAAGATATAGGAAATGTTATGTTGTATTGCAATTGATTTCTCTTTAATGACAGTCTTGGAGTAACTAGTGACACCGTTTGGGGTGTGGAAAATAAGAAGATTCTGTCAATTCTGAAAAATTATTGTAGAACAGAAATCTTCCATAAGGGGATAAAGCGCGAGGAGCGTAAAAGCTTCGCTAGAGTGGGTGATCCGGCTCGAATTCAGCGATCCCGAGACACGATTTCATCACAGATAGCTAACTCCTCCAAGATCAGATTTTGAGTTCCCTGAGAATAAGACAAGAACTGTGAGCTCGTCGGGCACGTCCCCGACAATGACCCTCCGACGCTCAAGTTAGGTTGATCGAGAGAAAAGTGTGCGATCACAAGGTTCGATCTCAATAAATGCAGAACAGTTACCTTTAATGACGGCATTTCGGATCTATATATATGGCTCAACAGGGTAGCGCTGACCGGCGCTGACCAGACACGTGGTCTCATCCTACTGGCCGGCGTCCATGATCAGACGACTATAATTGTCCGGGTCTTCGAGGGCAGACGGATTCGGGTCGGGTCCTTGCGACTCGACTGATGGAAGAGGCGCGGATCCTTGCTTAAATGACTATAATGCTCTTAATGAAGGGCATTCTTAGCATTTTTCTTGTATCTCCTCTTAATCACACATCAGTGGGTAAGGGATCCTTCTTTGAGAGATTTCACTACATATGAGATTTTCTTGAAAATGAATTGATGTTAGGGTTTTGATTGCAGATGCCTTTATATTCATCCCACGTTGCGGATGACCATTGCCTTTAACACAATTGTATGTGTTTTTTTTATTCTTTAACATACAATTTAAAATTTCATAAATCAACAAAAGTGTAAAAAATTGTGGGTACTTAATAAAAAAAATAGTTGTATGTAAAACATGTGCATAAATTTTTTTAAAATATAAATAATTATATATCATTTACTAAAAATTTTTATTGTATGAAAAATGACAATCTAAAATTATTATAATTTAAAAAAATAAAAGATAATACTTAGAGTATGAGAAAGAGAAAAAAAATAATAATTTAAAAAAAATAATCTTTGCCATTTATATATAGCGGAAGAAATTTGAACATTAGTGGGTGAAGAAAAAATAAATAAATTCCAAACTATGAAAAAAGAATACGTCAAAAGAGTTGTTCTCCCTTAATTTATACTTTATTATAATGAAAAATTTTATTTATTGTCTCGACTTTTTTTTGATATGCTAATTTTTTTAATTTTAGAATTATTTATATTTTTTTCTCAACCTCCAAGTCTCTCTCTTCCCCACTATTTTTCTCAATAACTTCTCACAATTTTTATTATTTTATTATTTTTGTTTAATATTTAACTAACATATATATTTTTAAAAAGTAATATTTTAATATTTAAGTTTTAAAATTAATTGTACATACATAAAGTGCGGCATAAATTATTATAAAATAAAAAAATAAAAAATATGGGGGGAGGGAACACAATGCCCTAACATATAAAAACAACTAGTAACAAACTTTTTCCATATAATGAATTTTATTCATATTTATTAATTTTAATTATATTATTCATATTTTAAAAAGGAAGTTAATTCTCATAAAATTTGTCTAATTACAAATATTTTTTATTATTTAAAAATTTTCAAACATTTTATTAGAATTAATGATCATCTAATAAATGCTCATATAGAATTAACGACTGTCAAGAAGGGGTATTTGTTGAACACTTATTAATTTCAAGGAGGTGCTTATAATTTTTCGAACAATGAATAGGTATTAATAATCATAACAAATTTTAAAAGAGTCTCTTGTAATTTATTATTTTAAAAATTATATAAATGTTATTTTTTTACATATTGGTTCCAAAAATTTGTAATTTTATTGAATTAATAAATTTTATTTATTTTTATATACTGGTAACTCTAAAGCTGTTTACAGCCCAACACCACACACAGTGAAGGGGCTCAAGTGACTTCCTCGTGAGGAGAGAGGTCGGGGGAAGCTGCCGCTTACCGCTTATAATTGAAAATTCCGACCGTTGGAGGTGTTTACAGCCCATTACCACAGTCGACTCAAGTGACTTCCTCGTGAGGAGGGGGTGGGGGGGAAGGAGGGGGGGTGGGGAGGGTGGGAGGTGCCGCTTGTAATTGAAAATTCCGACCGTTGGAGGTGTTTACAGCCGAATACCACAGTCGAGGGACTCAAGTGACTTCCTTGCTTGTTGCTTACTCTGTTTTATCACATTTCATCTTATCTGGAATGGGGAAACGCAAATCCCCCGACAAGGCCGCCGGCCGCGAGAAAGAATGGGATAGAGTTTTCAACGCTTTAGTGACGTTATCCCAGAATCTGCAGAAAGATAGGCGGTTTCTTGAAGAAAGACGAAAATCTTTGCACCAAGTTATTTATAAGGTAATTTCCTTGGTTGTGTGAAGTCTAATTTTTTGTGTGGCAGTTGAATTAGGGTTGAAAAATTATGAATAATTGGGAATTTTTGGTGCAGATGAAAAAGGAGCAGAAAGTTGAGTCTGCAAAAGCGGAACTTATGTTGGGTTTGAAGGACAGGGAGGCTTTCACTTACAAGCAAAGATATGGTTAGTTTTTCCTTCTCTTTCTATTTGCTTTCACCTGAAAAACGATGAGACTATGTTTACCCATTGATTTTAGTGAGGAAAAGGTAAATTCGAAGACAGTGTCTAAAACATAAAGTACAAGTTACAATGTTTGAAGCGAAAAAATATGTTCGGTTCAGTACTTCAGTCCCCAAAATCCAAGATCCAAACGTAGCATTAGTTTCTTTATCTTCCTGTTCGTGATTGGTGATTTTCTGTTCGACAGGAAAGGCAAGAATACTGTCACTCGTGGAAGGGGTGAAACATCAAAAAAAGAATCAGATCCTTTGCAGACCTCTAAGAAGGTGACTGTCTTATTGGTGTTTAATATCCTTTTTATGCTGTACTGGTAATCTTCTCTTTCAGGGGTTGCTATGATAATTTAAACTTGCTTTTCTGGTTCGCAGCATGTGGTTCTTGGATAAATTTTCTGAATTGGCATAGCATACAACTGATAGTATATGATAACAGAGGAAACCTGATTGGTGATATTGTAAACATGCTTTTATCTATAGCCCTCTGATGTATCGTGATGGTTTTATGAGATAATTCCATGGGCTGATCGTAGACATAGGATTTTCCTATTGCTAGATATTTCACAGTGGAGAAATATGTTGGGCTGATCGTAGACATAGGTTAAACTTATTTTTTTCCTGCTTGAATTATTTGCTTCAGTTGGGTAAAAGTATTTCTCTGCTTGAAAAGTATGTTATTAGGTTTTCTCTGCTTGAATTATTTGCTTCAGTTGGGTAGAAATATGTCAAAGTTTACAAGTCAGTGTTGACACAGAAAAGAATTATTGCTTGTAAAAGGAGTTGTTCGTTTTGTCCTTGTTTAAATCTTCCCCTGTGATTATGCAAAACTTTCTGAAACTATTTAATCATTTTGACTTGTGAATTGTACTTCACTTAAGTAGTTTAAGGTTTTCTTGTAGCATGGAGTAATGAGGTGTTTAATCTGCCTTTTGCAAATCTGCAGATGGCTCATAGAAAGCGAAGTGCTCGTAAGTCAACTGAAGGAAAGGCCCCTTGGCAGCAATTCAATAGAAAGGTATCTCCGCATTCCTTATTCTGTTATGCTTAGATGTGCTTGCATGCAAATGATATGTTGCAAATGTGCAGATGGCTCATAGAAAGCGAAGTGCTCGTAAGTCAAGTGAAGGAAAGGCCCCTAGGCAGCAATTCAATCTACAGGTATCTCCGCGTTCCTTATTCTGTTATGCTTAGATATGCATGCATGCAAAATGATATGTTGCAAATCTGCAGATGGCTCATAGAAAGCGAAGTGCTCGTAAGTCAAGTGAAGGAAAGGCCCGTAGGCTGGCTCGTAAGTCAAGTGAAGGAAAGGCCCGTAGGCTGCAATTCAATCTAAAGGTATCTCCGCATTCCTTATTTTGTTATGCTCAGATATGCATGCATGCAAAATGATATGTTGCACCCTTTGGAAATACTGGGCTAACACCCAATTCCTGCGAAATATATTTTTGTTGCACCTTTGCCCTTTTCTGAATATGATGTTTCCATGGAGGAAAAGTAGTATAGTTGTGGTATTGAGCTCACCTTGAATACTTTTTTAACAAACAAGAACCTAGCTAGGGAAGAGGCTTTACATCTGCCTAAAATATAGGATACTTATTTTCAGTTTTACTTAGTTAATTTTTTGGCTCAACATTTTCCAATCTGTTATTAATTGGATTTTGTATCAAAAGTCCATGATATATATTGTCGTTTGGTCAAAGCAAAATCCAAACATATGCATTATGTTGAGCAAAAAATTTAGTCAAGGCAAAACCCTCTTCCATGGTTCTTTATTTGTCGAAAAGTTTCTAGGATACCACACTTAGAATGCTTTTCCTCCACTAGAACACCATTAATCAGAGATTCCGGGCTTATATTAGAAGAGCTCGAATCAGTAGTTTGGACTATGACAACTTGACCTTATCTACCATCTTTTTCATTGTTTTGCCCGCTTATGATTGAAAATTCCGACCATTGGAGGCTTCATTTCGATCCAACGTTCACTTTGCCTCCCTCTGCGATTTCTTCTTCTTCTCTGTGATATCCCAAAGTCCTACGACATTATTCTCCCGTTTGTTGCTTACTCTGTTTTATCACATTTCATCTTATCTGGAATGGGGAAACGCAAATCCCCCGACAAGGCCGCCGGCCGCGAGAAAGAATGGGATAGAGTTTTCAACGCTTTAGTGACGTTATCCCAGAATCTGCAGAAAGATAGGCGGTTTCTTGAAGAAAGACGAAAATCTTTGCACCAAGTTATTTATAAGGTAATTTCCTTGGTTGTGTGAAGTCTAATTTTTTGTGTGGGAGTTGAATTAGGGTTGAAAAATTATGAATAATTGGGAATTTTTGGTGCAGATGAAAAAGGAGCAGAAAGTTGAGTCTGCAAAAGCGGAACTTATGTTGGGTTTGAAGGACAGGGAGGCTTTCACTTACAAGCAAAGATATGGTTAGTTTTTCCTTCTCTTTCTATTTGCTTCCACCTGAAAAACGTTGGGACTATGTTTACCCATTGATTTTAGTGAGGAAAAGGTAAATTCGAAGACAGTGTATAAAACATAAAGTACAAGTTACAATGTTTGAAGTGTAGAAATATGTTCGGTTCAGTACTTCAGTCGCCAAAATCCAAGATCCAAACGTAGCGTTAGTTTCTTTATCTTTCTGTTCGTGATTGGTGATTTTCTGTCCGACAGGAAAGGCAAGAATACTGTCACACGTGGAAGGGGTGAAACATCGAAAAAAGAATCAGATCCTTTGCAGACCTCTGAGAAGGTGACTGTCTTATTGGTGTTTAATATCCTTTTTATGCGGTACTGGTAATCTTCTCTTTCAGGGGTTGCTATGATAATTTGAACTCGCTTTTCTGGTTCGCAGCATGTGGTTCTTGGATAAATTTTCTGAATTTGCATAGCATACAACTGATAGTATATGATAACCGAGAAACGTGATTGGTGGTATTGTAAACATGCTTTTATCTATAGCCCTCTGATGTATCGTGATGGTTTTATGAGGTAATTCCATGGGCTGATCGTAGACATAGGATTTTCCTATTGCTAGATATTTCGCAGTGGAGAAATATGTTGGGCCTGATCGTAGCATAGGTTAAACTTATTTTTTTCCTGCTTGAATTATTTGCTTCAGTTGGGTAAAAATATTTCTCTGCTTGAAAAGTATGTTATTAGGTATTTCTCTGCTTGAATTATTTGCTTCAGTTGGGTAGAAATATGTGAAAGTTTACAAGTCAGTGTTGACGGAGAAAAGAATTAATGCTTGTAAAAGGAGTTGTTCGTTTTGTCCTTGTTTAAATTTTCCCCTGTGATTCTGCAAAACTTTGTGAAACTATTTAATCATTTTGAGTTGTGAATTGTACTTCACTTAAGTA